>NC_050573.1:171708874-171818874 GCF_011100635.1 Trichosurus vulpecula
GAAAATCAGATTATATATAACAATTTTTTATGTTCCTAAGTTAAGTGACTTTAGATACTAAAAGAAAAACATGTTTAAAATAAATGGTTTACACAGATATGGTATATGGACATAGTTCCTTCTAATTCCATGGCTTTTAAATCTCCATATTGTTATACTCCTCCCCAAGGGAAAGACAATAATCAACAAACATTTGCTAAGTACCTACTCTTTGCAGCCCTGTGCTGAACAATGCTATGGGAGTGTGTGTGTGTGTGTGTGTGTGTGGTTCAGTTAAACTAAATTCTTACCCTCATGTAGCCTTCAGTCTAGGAGGGAGGCTCTGTAGACCTATTACAAGTAACTCTGTTTTCTCTCTTCCTACTTCCTACTTTTCAACTCCCTTTTCTCTTTGCTTCTTCTCTCCTGCTTATGCCTTTAACCTGCTCATGCCAGGCACAGACACTGCTTACTCCCACTCAGGACACTCAGGGCTCTCTTCTCCACTAGTGAACTCAGCCTTAGAGTCCTATTTTCCACACTCTCTGCTATACCACTGCAAGATAATAAGGCTTCTACAATAAGGCCTATCAGCTTTATTCTCTGTGTTCCTCTGGTTAACATCTGCTCTTGATTTCCCATAGTTCCAGGAACTGGGGCACATTTGGTGATAGAGTTGAAAAGAGAGAGGCTTGCATTTCTCAGATTAGATTGGCCCTCTGGCTCTTCACTGCCATTTGCATGCTGAACTGTTACTCTGGATCCTCTCTGGAAAACACCATAACAACATTACCCACAAGGCCCCACAACAATGATACTCCACACCTGACACCAGTTTATAATTGTGCAAAACATCTTAGCTTTGAACCCCCCCCCCCCAAATTGCCAGTCCAATAGAAAACCTCTGGCTTAAACTTTCTTACGCTTGACAGTCACTCCAGCAAAGATATACCACACAGAAAAAAAAAACCCACATTCCCTGACATAGAGGATGTCTTCATGAACATTCTTGCTCATTTGTTAGCATAATTGAATTTCTAACCTTTGGCCTATGAGTTGACTGGGACAGTTGCTTTGTGCACAGGGTGGGACCCTGGTAGTTGAGTCATGCCAAAGGTGTGGCTACCAAGGCAATCATTTTGGTGTGTTCTTAGTCACAGTGGCTGCCAACCTGTTATTCTCCCTTTCAGACCACAGTCCTTCACATGTGATCAGCCCCACCCCTCCACTGACCCAGCTAATCAATGCCACCTTATACTCTCCATGAGGTGGGAGAAAGCTCTCCAGCAGCTGGAGAGAGAAGGAAAAAAACATTTTAAGAACGTAGCAACAATAACAATCTCACATTTGTGTAGCACTTTATAATTTTCAAATGTTTTCCTTATGAAAATCCTGTGAGGTAACTTCCATTATCCTCAAATTACAGATGAGGAAAAAAAAATATTCCCAATAGAACCTTGTCCGGTGTCCACTAACTGGGGATGGACTGCCTTGAACAAGTCTCAGCATGCTTAGCCTCCAAGGGGCAGGGAAGGTGATTGAAGGTTGAACTTTTCTCCAGAAGAAGGTGCAGAGATAAGGCGGCCATGGCGATAGCATTTCCCCATGGACTGAAAACTGCTCAAGAGTGCAGCCCTTCACACCTTCACTTATATGGGGATGTTATAAAAAAAAGTCTAATAACAGTTTAGGGAGCTGAACTCTACAGAAACTAATAACGACCCTCAAGAAGCTTTCAGTAAACAGAGAATGCCTGCAATTTTATTTTGAGTTTCAATTTCCAGAGCATCAGCTCTTTCTTCCCTCAGAGTAATTGTCTGTCTTTCGGACAGACTGTCGGTACCCAAGAAGTAAAAGCACATTTGCCAAGTACGTGGCTCTTCTACTGTGTCATGCTTGATTTGCATGTAAAACATCTCATCTGAAATAAGAAACATTTGTGTCTGTTTTGTTTTTTATTCCTTCATTCCAGCTAAACAGCACTCTGAAAGTTGGTGTTGAGGGTGACAGAAGAGTGAAGAGAATGGGGAAAAATCAACAACTGGCATGTACGTTGTGTTGTCAAAACTTTGACACCAAAGCTAACTGTTCAGTTCTTAGAGATAATTTGTTTTTCGTTCCAGAGTGGCCATGAGTTTCTCACATCCAGAAGGAAACTTTTCTGCCCCTGAGATGGGAGTACGGACAGTGGTGATGACACAGGGGTATGTCTGATGGTTGGAATTATGTTTCATGCACAGCATTTAGGCAACTGGTGACAGCAAGTGGTCCTTTCGGTCCATTCATAGCCCTACGGAGGCCACAGGGGATTTTTCATAAGGTCTGACAATGACGATGGAAGTAGAGAGGAGGCATTTATGGGAGAAACAGCAGCAGCAGCAGTGAACCTTTGCATCTGAGTAAAGTAAGGTCCCAAGTTTCTTCTTTTAGGAGAAAGGGAAATCCATGCTCATGACAGCTCCAGATGGCAGACGTGTTCTTGTCGCTTCCATTGCTTCCTCTTGCCCGTTATCCTGAGTTGCCCTTAATTTGCCTTCCTACAGAACAACAGATGGAAAGTTAGGCTGCCTCTCATGGCAGGGGTGATCGAAGAGAATAAATGAAGAAAGATGTGGGTTTTTCAGATACAAAGGATTAGCTAATGCACTGTAATAATGAAGAGGCGGTGTTGTGGTTGTTGTTTGTCCTTCATTCTCTAAGAAGATCATGACATCAGGGAGGTTGATGCCATGGCACACAAATGAATTAGATTTAAATGAAGCAGGCCTGGGTAAAGTCACCAGCCTTGCTTTGTCCTCCAGAGCCATCCAGGTGTAGTGGCAAGATATAGATTGGTACAACTGGAGATGGCCCAGAATGCAGTAGGGAACCTTGGCCTTTGGGTTGCAGATAGTCAGTCTTGACATTTTAAGTTCCATCTCTGACACATGTTGGACAAGTTACTTAACATCTCAGTGTAACTCAGAAGCTTTTTAAGGCTATAAATTGTAGAGAAAATGTTCACCTGCTTTTGTTAGAGTTTTCTCACTTCCTGCTTTTGGCAGAGAGGGCTTTCTCACTGATGAGAAATGAAATGAAATAAAAGTCCAGTCCTTAGTCCCTACTCTAAGAATTTCCACTGAAAATCAGTTTTTTAAGGTGATATTTTTACCAAGGATACTCACATCATTGTCTGCATACCCCATTCTCTTTTTTCCTAAATAAGGAATATCTAACATGAGTCAGAATCAATAACTCATCTACCTGCTTTGATTACCTGATATCTACACTCAGCGCTGTGTATTATGGGAATGGACAAAAAAGAGGAAAGTGGAAGAGAGTCTAGGTCATTTGGACACTCTCTGGGGTAAGGTTGGCCTCAGAAACTACTTCTTGTCATACAAACTCCCTCTTCCATAGCACTAGTGGAACCTTGAAAATTTAAAGAGTCTTCATGGAATCTTTAAATTTGAAATATTCTTCACAGACACAGCAGGAGCCTGACAGAGGGCAATCAGTTCTGTAGGTTGATAAGATGGCCTGGTGGGATAGACTTTTAAAATCTAGAAAGAAACCACTAGGAGAAGGGAGAAGAGCTATTTATTGAATGTTTATTGATCACAGAATCCTATGTCTAAAAGTGATGGCCTTGAGAAACCACTATTACCATCATTGAACTTAGCTATACTGAATGTCTGGTACTCCATCAGGAACATAAGGTCATAAATATAAAGCTGAAAGGAAACTCTGAGATATTAGGATTACAGAATTAGAGGAGGAACTGAGGCTCGTCAGGGTAAATGAATTATTGCCCCAGGTCCCAGAAACAGTCAGTAATAGAGCCAGGATCCAAACCCTGGTCCACTGATTCCAAATTTAGCCAACTTTCTACTGTCCTATGCTGTCTTCCCAAGGCGTTAGATCCAATCTGTGCATAGTCTGAGTTACATCCAATCCCTTTGACTGGTTTTTACCCCAAAGTATAGTGTAATGTACACAAAAGTATAGATGGATCATGGGTAAAGAAATGGAATCATTTTCCTTCTTCTTTCCTTCCTTCCTTCCTTCCTTCATTCCTTTCTTCCTTCCTTCTTTCCTTCCTTCCTTCCTCCCTCCCTTCCTTTTCTCCTTCCTTCCCTCCCTTCTCTCCCTCATTCTTTTTCTTCCTTCCTTCCTTCTTCCTTCCATTTCTTCCTTCCTTCCTTCTCTTTCTTTCTTTTCTTCCTTCCTTCCTTCCTTCTTTCTTTCTTTCTTTCTTTCTTTCTTTCTTTCTTTCTTTCTTTCTTTCTTTCTTTCTCTCTTTCTTTCTTTCTTTCTTTCTTTCTTTCTTTCTTTCTTTCTTTCTTTCTCTCTTTCTTGTTAGAAAGAGATAAAGTTTGTCCTCCACAGAAAGAAAAGTCTAGATTAGACTTTTATGTGATTAGAAAGGAGTAGTACAATGAAAAGAAGAAACAATTCTCAGAAAGGGGGAAACCAGTTTCAACTGGGTCTCTAATCAAAAGTAGGGCAAAGGGTAACCTAGACCTGAAATACACATGCTTATTCGCCTCATGAATATTAACTGACACACTCCACATAAAATTATCCCTCCATCTTCTGTACATGTGACACATGAAGTGGGTGAGGTAATATGATAAGGAGTAGTATGTGGTGGGAGTAGAAGGAAGAGTGTAACCCAGAAGGAGTGGGACCAATCCCAATCTGGAAGGGAGGGACCTTAATCAACTAATCTATATAAGGTGGCTCTGCTTCTATATCATGGCCCCTGATGTGCTCCAGCCAGAGTGCTTCTCAAGAATGGCAATAAATCTTTCCTTTGCTCACTGCTATGTAAAATTTTGTTTTGGACATTTCCAACACTTTCTTTCTCTCTTCCTTTCTTTCTGTCTTTCTTAGAGTCCTCTTAGAGGGTGTAGAATGGTGGTAGGGACGAAACATCCCTAAGACATCAAACATGGGAGACAGATTTTCTATAGCAAAAGTGGCAAAAGAGGCCAAGTGCTGCCTGGACTCATAATAAAATGCAATCGGAGATGTTTATTAAAATAAATAAAAATACAATAAAACATAGATAATGTAAATTTGAGGTTTTCTAAGTCAATATTCAGCCTTTAGGAATCATTATGTACTTGGGCTTCTAATTGAGTTCGACATCATTGGTCTATGGGGTATAGCACATCGACTTGTTTGGCTGAAACAGACGATGATGTTAGTGGGCATACTGGAAGATAAGGCTCAATGGAGCATGATGGAAAGAGGACCTTGAAGTTATTAAATAGGATTTGTAATTAATTAGTCGAGGTGGCTAAGTGGCAAAGAAAATAGAGTTCCCAGCTCGGAATCTGGAAACTCCTCTTCCTCGGTTGAAATCTGACCTCAGATACTTACTTGCTGTGTGACCCTGAGCATGTCACTTAACCCTATTTGTTTCAGTTTCCGCATCTGTAAAATGAGCTGGGGAAGAAAATGGCAAACCGCTCCAGTATCTTTGCCAAGAAAACCCCAAAACATGAAGAGTCGGACAAGACTGAAATGACCAAACAACAACGACAAAATAATCAGTACAAGGGAGAATTGCAAGCTCCTTGAGAAGGGCCTTTTTGTATTTATAGTCCCCACACCTAACAATACCTGGCACATAGTAGTTGCTTCATGAATGCTTTCTGATTGATTGAAATAGAGGAAAGGGAGTTCATACACCTATCTTTGGGCACATCTTAAATCATGTTTCCTATGAATTCTTCCTCAGAAGTTTTCATTTTCAGTAATTGTTTGGCTTTGTAGGTGGAATTCAAACAATTAGCTCCTTAGAAGGGAAAAAAATCACATGATACTGTCTTCAGTTGAAGTCAACCTCCTTCCACGCTGAAAATAAAACAATGCTAAATTTCCAACCACAGACATATTGCTTCTGTGATAACTAACTTCGATAGACTTGGCTCTTCTCAGCAATACAAGGCTCAAAGACAGCTCCAAAGAACTCATGATGGAAAGAGCTATCTACATCCATCCAGAGAAAGAATTACAGAGTTTTAATGCAGATTGAGTCAAACTATTTGCTCTCTCTTTTTTCCCTCCTTTTTTGGTTTTGTTTCTTCTTTTGCATGATTCGTTCTATTGGTCATAACTGTTCTTCACAACTGGACTACTGTGTAAATAAGTTTAATGAGAAGGTATATGTAGAACATGTATTGGATTCCATGCCATCTTGGGGTATAGGAAGGAGGGGAGGGAGGTGAAGAAAATTTGGAACCCAAAAACTTGTGGAACTGAATGTTGTAAACTAAAAATAAAAAAAATCTAACAAAAAAATAAAATGTTAAAAAAGAAAAGAAAAGAATGTTAAATGTCCAAGGTGATGAGTCACAGATGTAGTTTGGTGTCAGAGGAAAAGATAGACTTTATTAAGAGAGGACTAACTTGAATATGACCAGGGACCAAGATTCATGAAAAGGCATCTTCCAGGTAGGTCAAAATAGCAATTCTGCCTTGCTTGTCATCAGGTTCTTCTAATGAGACTCCATAGACATGAGACAGCAAAAGCTGCTCTTTGAGATTACAAGAGGAGGGAAGGAAGCAGGAAGGGAAGGAGAAAAATTTGGATCTCAAAATCTTGTAAAACTGAATGCTAAAAATTTTCTTGACATGTACTTGGGAAAAAAAATACTATTACAAAAAAAGAACTCCCCTTGCTCATGAACTACATAGCTGGTTGCAACAGGCCTGGAGTTAAGTTGAGATCTGTGTATGTCAGCAGGGGCATGAGTGGAACTTTGAAACTAGGAGAGGAGACCCACGAGGGTAGACAGGAAATGGAAAGAACATGCTGTTTCATGATAAGTGCTTAAATGAAGAACTTCAGATGGTGATCTAAATCCATTACCAAAGCAATTCAAGGTTCATTGCATAATTACATGGATTTGCATGTACTTAGCATGAGAATTTGGCAAGTTTTGTAGGCATCTAGAGGAGAAAGGAACTTCAAAGTTTTCCAGTAGAACCCCTTTATTTTAGAGATGAGGAAATGGGGAAGTGACTTGTCCAAGGTCACACAGAGAGTAGCAGAGATAGGATATGAACCCAGGTCCTCTGGCTTCAAATTAAATGTGTATGTATTACATCTATGAATCTTTGATGTTTGCTTTGCAATTTCCAAGCAAGCCTCATAAAGGACTGTGTTATATCTAAAATACTCTTTCTGGTTAGGCTTTTTATTAATTCATTGTTCCTAGGGTTACTAATTATGTATTATGTTATATTATGTTATATATGGTCATATATTATTATTTTAATTAATTAATATATTAATGTAATATATAATGTAATGTAATAAATACAATATAATATAACTGATACAGATATAATTATTGTAGTATAGAAAAACCACTGGTTGTTCTGATATCATTACTATCAGCAGCCTCACACCTAGCACTGATATAGGGTTTTAAGATTTAGAAAACACTTTACATATGTTATCTCATTTTAAATCTTTTCTATTTCTAACAAACTACATAGGCATGCCCCTTCCTCTACAGCCTAGGATTCTTTCCCTTCTTCCTCACCCCTTCTCTGGAACTTTACTTGATCAGTGTTGCCATGCCTGTCACCTCAGCAGCTTGGAGGCAATCAGACCCAAATGAGTGGGACCCCACACATCCCTATAAAACTGCAGAGTTGCTCTGGTCCCAGAGATGACCTGAAGATGGCCCTAGTGTCTCAGCCAGAGCTTGCTATAGTCACTCGCCACATCCTTAGAGTAATCTCTAGCAAGAGGATCGGGGCACTCCCGGCTCTTCGATGGCCTGACGGAGCCATGATGCTTCCACCACCTGCACCTTGTCACAGACTATCTAACAATGCTATAGTTGTATCCCTGCCCTGCCCTTTTCTGTCTTTGGAGGCATCAGTCCCCTGCTCAATAGATCGCATCAGACATCCCTGTTTGAAAAGTCCAGCCCCACCCTCCGTAAGAGGGTCTAGATTTGGAGATAACATTTGCCCCATTGTAGGTGTGGATGTTGCCTTAGTACTCTTCCTTTGGAGCTCCTACATCCCCCTCCATGTTCCTTTGGGTTTCTCCATGTGCCCTTCATGTGAATACACCAAACAACAGAAGCATCTTTTGTTCTCAGCATTTACTGGCCTGTCTAATTCTTCTATGAAGTTCACTAGTCTTGCCAGTGGACCCCAACAATGTTAGGAACAAGTTTAATCTCTTTTCCACTAAAATTTTCATTTAAACACTTGTCTCAAATGTCTCCCTTAATGCTCTAAGTATTTTCTTTTCCAGGTTGTTCTGTTGATCCTCATGTGGCACAAGCTCAAGGTCCTTCTCCATTCTTCTCATTTTCCTACACTACATTTTATCAGTGTCCTTCTTAAAATGTGGTCACTGGAGCTGAATACAACACTCTAGATGTTGTCTGATCAGAGAAGAGAACAGCTGGATCAAGGATGGGGAACCTCTAGGTCCTTGGGTGCTGCCTTTCATTGAGTCCAAATTTTTCAGAACAAATTCTCTTATTAAGAGTATTCATTCTGTGAAGTTTGCATTCAGTCAAAGGGATGCACTTGAGGACCTAGAGGGCCACATGTGGCCCCAGGGCCTCTAGTTCCCCACCCGTGAGCTGGACCATCACATTCCTCATTAAAAACTCTAGGACTCTCATCAATATCTTTCCTTTTTTTCCTCTTGCTGGCATCGTTTTCCCTTCTCCTGCCTTTGGTTGTAATTTGTTCCTCTTTCTCCTTTCTTTGCCATTGGAGTAACTGAAGAGAGGGAATGGTGTTTTTTCTCTCATTCGAGGTCTTGTAAGCCCAGGCTGGAAGACTACTTGCTGAGTGTATTACAGAAGATTCTCATTCAGGCACTATTTAGATGAGATGGCTTATGAGGTTGCTTTTCAGAAAATGACTCTATGTTTCTGATTCTGTGCCCTCCAGAAGCTATAGAGGTCACTTGGATGGAGCTGGTAACACATTGAGGTCGGAGAAGAAAAAGAATAGAAGAGCTAAAGGGAGAGGAACCCCAGCGATTGGGGAAAAGAGGAGAACTCAGAGGATTTTCCTGTCATCTTATATAGAGAATATGGCAACAAAAGATTGGAAAATTCTAGAGATTTGTCTTTACTTTGTCTTTTTAACTGATGGGGTGATCACTCTATAGAACTGGAAAACACAACACAGAATTGCAAGAAGAAAGATGAGGAAAATCACCCCTTCTCCCAGAGAGATGTGATAGGCCTGAAGGGCCAGGGAAGCCTTTGTTGGAGGAATCCTCTGCCTCAGGATTTAAGATTTACAGACATCATTTATACTGGCAGCTGCTTCTTTAGGCATTTTGGTTTTGTTTCCCTCCTTGTAATCTATTTTTCTTTTGTTTCATTGTGAAATGTATGCTTGAGAGAAATGTAAGTAGGATTTATTGGACTGAGGGAGGGATATTTGTATGCATTTGTCTAAGTTTCCTGAATGGGGGCCATGAGCCACACAAGAGAAAAAAAAATCCCTAAGGTCTTCCATAGCCCCTTGGATCATGAGCATATATGAATAAAGATCTACACAGCAAACATTTATTAAGCACCTGATATATGTAATGACTTGTTAGGTAGTCCATGAATCATCTCCTTGGAACTTCTGCTCTTTATAATGATAGGGTTGGGAGAGAGGATCGATTCTTATTTTATCTTACATTCTGCCCCATGGAGCACGTTCTATTCTTGGGCATACCCAGAACTTTGCAATAATTGGCCATAATATCATGAAGTTCTATTGTATTTATATTTTCAGCATGCATAGCCTCATGGGGGTTAATTAGTTCCATATATTTATGCTTGCTCTTGGCTGTGGTGCTTTATTTTCATTTTATTTATCTTAGAACTCTCTCCTTCAAACTTAGAATTACAGAATCCTGAAGTTGGAAAGGACCTCAGAGGTAATCTAGTGTAACCTATACCCAAGGAGAAATCCTCTTTACAATAGCCTTGGCAAGTGGTCATCCAGGCTTTGCTCAAAGACCTCTTCAGATGGCCAGGATTCATCACCTTCTGAGGTGTGTCACTCTGCTGTTCAAGGGCTATGTTAAGAGAGTTTTCCTTATATTGTACTGAAATCTACATCTCTGCAGCTTTCACTCATGGCTGTTGGATCTGTTCTATGGGACCAAGCAACACAAAACTAATCTATCTTCCTCATGACAACTCTTTGAACACTTAAGGATAGCTGTTATGGCCCCTCCTGTCTCCCAGAGTACTCCCCCCTGACAAGTTTACTCTTCTCCAACCTAAATAGATCTGTTTCTTCAATTGAACCTTGTGTTGTATGATTTCCAGATGCGTTGCCATCTTGGTTGTCTTCTTGCTCCACCCCAGATCTGATCATAATTCTCCAAATGTGACCCGACCAGGGTCACTTACAGTAAGACGGTAGCCTGTCTTCTTGTGCTAGCATTACCACTATCTCAATAAGCCAAAGAATATACACATATATGTGTGTGTTCATGTAAGTATATATGTATATATGCATGTGTGCGTACATATACATACGTACACGTGTGTGTCTGTGTCTGCGTTTGTGTGATCAGAAGAGCTGTATTGGGTAAAGACAGGAAAAGAATAATCAGTCAAGAATTCCATTGCAGAGCACAGACACTTTGCAAAAAGGGACAGAGCAGATGGAGCACCTAACAAGGTCCTTTAAAAGCATATTGAAAGTACTGATCATTAATCCATTTGTCTTAGTTTGAGAAGGAGGCAACCTATTGCCTTGGAATTAGTTTTTAGTAACTGAGAGCCACACAGAAGAAAATTAAATTTCAAACATCTATACATATAGTCCATTGATGATTTAGCCTCCCAAACATCTTTATCCATACATAGTGTTTAGAGAACAAAGCTTTTCTAACTCCCGTTAAGCACTGTGTACATATTGCATTGTACACAGAGTCAGGGAACAAACAGTGAGATAAAAGAAAGAAGATCAAACAAAGCTTTAAGTTTCCTCCCCAAAGACATAACTGTTTGCCCTTTCACTTTTCCTAAACCATGGGGTTTTCCTTAGCACACATTGGGAAGCATCTTTGTATTCTGAGGACAATGTGATACAAAGTCATAAGTAGCAATTTTTGCACATGAGGAAGCCACACGGACTTTACCCAAAACAAGTGGTATAAAATGTATCCTCAGATGTTCTGTGAGGGCCCTTGGATTGCAGGAAGGGGAAGCTGTGGGACGGGAAAGAGTTCGTCTGAGGTGAAGTCATAGGCATGTCTCCTGGTAGCTTCTTATTTTGATAAATTATTTTTGCTTGATAAGTGATAAGCTCAACTGTCCCTATGTGGCTGAAATACAGCAGATGTTGAGATCTTCCATTAAATTTTGGGCCCCTAGGGCAAGCTCTATTTGTCCTGCCCTTATATCTCTGCAGATTTGGGGGAAACCCTGTTGGAAAGTAGGAGAGAGAGGGCTCTATAGAGACCAGACTTGGGATATTTCCTATTAATTTAGTAATGCCTACCCAGAATACAGAACCTGTTCATTAGACTGTGAGCTCCTTGAGACTAAGGACCATCTTCTGCCATTCTTTGTGTGCCTAGCTCTTAACACAGTGTAAATATTAATTGACTGACTGAAGACAATTGAAAATTACCACTGCCGTAATTGGTCCTTTAGGTAAAGACCCTCAGGGTGTTGGCAGTGACTCCCAATTAAGTCCTAGGAGTAGCAAGAAGGTTTTCCACTAGTTAATGATGGGTGTTAGGCTGGACAAATATGTATGGAAATATATATTAGTGACAGGGAGATGGACAGAGTCAGCACCTTTATTTGGTGCTACTAATCATTTCTTCCCAGCACTTAGCACACTGCCTCAAACATAGTAGGAGCTTAATGAATGTTTATGGATTGATTGCTTCCCTGACTTGTGGCTATATGTTTGGAGACTTGAGGGCATTATCTCACCCAGTTGGGGGCTGACTTGATTTTACACACACACACACACACACACACACACACACACACACACACAGGCACATGCACATACACAAGCACACACACATGCATACACACGCATACATACATTTGTCCCATACATGTAATATAATATGTATAACATAAGCATATGTATCTATACTAATAATTAATAGAAGAATAAGATAAATGCTTAGTGTTAAACAAGTCAAGGTAACCGAATCTGCCTGGGTATGTCCGCCTTGCAAATAGCCTGAACAAAAGTTAGATTTTTTATTTAAAATGTTGTCTTACCTACAGCAAGATTTCCTCCAGGCTCCTTTTGGCCAGAAACCTTGAGGGTCTTCCTCTCCCAGACTGATTTTTTTTGACTGGATAAAAAGGCCGTTCTCTGTATCATTTCTTACCTAGCCTTAATCACTGAGTAGGCATTACCTCAGTCAAACTGAGACCTGGAAAAGACCTTAGATTCAAAAGGCCATGGTCCCCCACTATATGCAGGGCCATCTCCAGTTGTCCAGATCCATATCTGGCCACTGGACCCAGATGACTCTGGAGGAGAAAGTGAGACTGGTGATTTTGCACAGCCCTCTCTCACTCAAATCAAAGTCAACTGCAAGTCATGTCATCATTTCCCTGATGCCATGGTCCTCTTCAAAATAAACAACTGGTGAGATAACAGCCAAAGAGAAGTATTGTACCCAGTGTTGGTTTCCCTGGGCAGTTATAGAGGAGACTCAAATATATAAGGATGGTTGTTCTCTCCAGGCTACTCCGAACTTCCTCTATCATGCTCTAGAAACCCCTTCCTTCTTCTGCTTCCTCCAGTTCTGCAATTCACATATTGGAAGTATCCTCTGACCCTTTGGCCTCTACTTCTGACTGAATGGCTACCCCCAGAACCTCTATTTAAGAAGGGCATGCCCTTGCCCCTTTTCAATTTGCTTTAAGCACAACCTTCCCCCATTAAAACATAAGCTCCTTGAGGACAGGGACTGTCTTTTTCTTAGCACAGTGCCTGGTGCTTATTAAGTGCTTAATAAATGCTTGTTGACTGACTGGCTGACTGTTAAGCTTGGGAGAAATTATCTGTGCCTTAAATAGTGGATAACTCCATTTCTGAAGCTACATTTTCCCATTCAGAAGTGACTATAAGCCCAACCCATAATGCCTTTTGTGCTGATTGTGGAGAACCTGTGTGTTTTTTAGTATCCTGCAGATATATCCTACAGCAGAATTCTGCTCCTGTACTAGTCAGCACCCTGTACTAGTCTCTTTTTATATCATTTTGTGCCTGTCTGAGCTGTTGGATCGGGAGAGTTGGGGTTCATCCCGTCTCATGAGGAATGGTGTTCTATTGAAGGTCTCTGGTAGTCTATATGTATATGTTGGGTGATTCAGAAATGAGTTCTAAGTAGGTCAAATTAACAGGGATCAGTGACAACCACTAAGTGCTGATCTCAACCTTATCCATAAAAGTGTGTTTTTGAAAACCTACCTGGGTCCTTCTGGGTCACATGACCATCACTGAGGACTAAACATTTTCTCTGATCTTCATGATTTCTCAAACCTCTCCAAAATAGAAATTATGCATTAAAACTATATCATCTTCAACTGTCTCCACGGTATAGATCACCCAGAACTCAAAAGAAGATTAAAAAATATAAACCCATGAATTGACACCTTTCTGAAGCTCACTCAGCATTCACTCCCCATATCTCTATCTTTCTCTAAAAGGGCATGACTGCTGTATTCCCTCCACTACCTACCATGGGATCCACGACCAGAGATTCTCTCCTGCCCCCAACACCAGCTCAACTGAGGAATCATTTTGGATTGGTTATACCAAGTGCCAAAATAGTTATACCTCTGTTGTATATAAATAGATGTTTGTTCAATGTTTTCTGATTATTACACAAATAAACATGTGCGGTCTTCAGGCTACTGTGCACTATTCTAGGAAAGCAGAGGAACAGTAGCATCACATCTAGACTCTGTCTCTACACCCTGTATCAACTCTCACTTAATAATCATGCAGAGTATGGCACCCATTATGGAAGCCTTTCTTGTCCCATCCTTTATTGCCCCACTTTCTATCATCTCATCCCTACAAGCTCCACCCAGTGGCATAGCATAATAAGTATTTATCCAATCTATTAGAAGGACCTAGTCTTATCCTGAGACTACTCTAAAAGGGTAGTTTAAAGCTAACCATTTATTCCAATAGCATTGGTGGAATCACAGCATCACAGACTCTGAGAGCTGGAACTTACCATGGCCACTATTTAGTCTAACCGCCAAAAGTATTCTCACTACAATGTACCTGAGAAGTGGATATCCACTCTCTGCTTAAAGACCTCCACTATCTCCAAAGATAAGCTCTCATCACTGGTGAATTTTTTCAGACATAAAGCTTAAATTTTAACATCTATCCATTGCTCCTGGTTCTGCCCTCTGGGACCAAAGAAAGAGAAGATTTGATCTCTCTGATGGCTCATTGAAAACTCATGTAGCTGAGTGGCATGATAGAATGCGGAAGCTAATGTCAAGAAGAACTGAGTTCAAATCCCGCCTCAGATACTTAGTAGCTATGTGACACCAGGCAAGTCACTTAACCTCTTTCTGAATCAGTTACCTCATTCGTAAAATGATCTGGAGAAGAAAATGGCAAAACACTCCAGTATCTTTGCCCAGAAAACCCCAAAATGGGGTCACACAATTGGACACCACTCAAATGAGCAAACAATAAAAAATATTATTAAAGACATGAACCACTTCAGTTTCCTTTTTTAAGATTAAACACCCCAAGTTTCTTCAGTCGTCACATGGATTGGACTCAAGATCCCTCCCTTGTCTTCCTCTTGATGTTTTCCAGCCTATCAATATCCTTCCTAAATTTGGCACCAAGAGCTAAATACAATATTACAGATGTGGACTGACCAGGGCAGAATATAGAGGCCTTATCACTGCCTTATTTCTGGAAATTATACCTCTCTTAATGCAGGCCAAGTTTGCATTAGTTTTTGTTTGTTTCTTTGTTCATTTTTGTTACCATATCAGACTGCTAAACCACATTGAGCTTGTAGTCAACTGAAACTGCCACACCCACCCAAAAAAAAACCATTTTCTAAACAAACGGCCGTGTAAGTATGGCTCTCCAATGTTGGATTTGTGAAGTAATTTTTTTAATGCAAGTGAAAGATTTCGCAATTAACACTACTTTTAAATTCTAATCTTTAACTTTATAATCCAAATCTATAAAGAGTTTTGGGGATCTTGTCCCTGTCATCTACTCTATCCAATATCCCTCTCACCTCTTTGTCACCTGCATATTTGTTAAGCATATCATCTATGCCTTAGTCCTAATTCTTTTTCTAAAAAGATTGAGTCTCCCCATCTCACCCAGGCTAGAAATGCAGGGCATATTCATGGCCAATCCCATTACTGATTGGCATGGGAGCTTTGACCTCCTGTATTTCTGACCTGGGCCAGTTCACCCTTCAGGCAACCCAGTGATCCTTTCCTCCTGAGGGGAATTATTATTAATGCTGAAATTATTGTGGACATGCAATGAACAGCCTGCTGAAGCTCAGACTCCTGCACTCAAGAGATCTGCCAGCCTCAGCCTCCCTGGTTGATGGGATTATAGGTGTATGCCATGACATCAGGCTGTCCAAGTCATGTATAAAACTGTTAAATATCACAGAGTCAAACACAAGTCCCAGAGACAATCCATGAGAGACCTTCCAAGCTGACATCAAATTATTAATGACTATTCTTTGAAACGAACCTTTTAGTCAGTTTTGAAACCTAGACCTCTTCATTTTCCCATGAGAATAGGATGAGACACTTTATCCAATGTTTTGGGGGCAAAATATTGATTTTGCCTTTGTATTACCCCCTATCTTTTAACCCTGAACTCCTACTCCATGGAGATTGTAACTAAAAAATGTCCCTTTGTCAAGTCGGAAAAACTGAGATAAGAACTTCTCCAGTATAACAGGAAATACCAGCAAGTTTTTGGTTCTAAATGTGTATTGCACACATGTTCACCAGCTGTAGGCCAACTTTGAGCACTGTTTTTAATGAAATTCTCTAGGGAACAAAAGATCTATAACTAGATTTTATTGTAACTCTTGATTCTGCGCTGTTTTCTCTAAAGGCTGAGATGGTCCTATGATAAGACTCACTTTTTAAGTTGGATGTAACCTTCCTGCCACTCTTAATGCCTGTACAAATGCACATAACATTGTAGAGGTTCATTGTTTATGCTCTTTTTTAAAGTAAAAGTTAAAAGTTAGAAATATTTGGGAAAATGAGCTTGTTTTTTAATTTGGCTATCCAGAATATAATTCTATTCATGCTGCATGTTGATTAGATTTTGATGTGTGGCTGGACAGGTAGCTCATTGAATGAGTCCATCATTATATGAACGTTGGACAGGCACTACAATGGATAGCAAGCTGGTTCTGGAATTGAACAGGAATAAAAGATTGAGCTTGATTGTATTTAGAAAAATGTGTAGTGTTTCTCTGAAAAGTTTTTATTGCTGTCACCTACCCTCCCCAATATATCTTCCCCTCTCCCACAGAATCATTCCTTACAACAAACACTAAGAAAAGCAGACAAATAATTAAAAAACACTAACTAGCACATCAACCAAGCCCTCCCTTATATGCAGGGTTTTGTACCCATAGTCCCCCACCTTTCCAAAAGAAGGAGAGAGGTTCATTTACATATCTTCTCTTTAGACCAAGCTTAATCATTAGAGTTACACAGCATGCAGTTTTGGTTCTTATTGCCATCATTCTATAGAATCATCACATATTTAGTATGTATTTTGTCTCTCCGGATCTACATACTTCACTTTGCGTTGACTTATATGTATTCCTGCGCTTCTTAGGATTCTCCTTAGCCATCATTTCTTGCCTTGCTTAGCCATTTCTCAATCTGTGGGCACCTACTTTATTTCTAATTCTTTCAACTACACAAAGTTATGCAGTGTTTTCAATGATCCAAAAAGATCTCTCTTCTACAAATCCTAACTTAAAAGACCTGCTAAGACTCTATGCATATGAAACATTAAATACTGTGATTTCAGAAGATTAGAATGACTCATAATCTAAAATCAATCAATGGAAAAACTCACATAGTGTGTGTATGTACCTTGTTCTTCTCTCCCACAAACTCTCTCCTATGTAGAACCTTCCGCTGTAACAAAGAAGTTCAATTTAGCAAAAGAAATTGGCGACTTTGCTTATTTCTGACAACGTATGCCTCTTTCTCCACCTAGAATCCATTACTTCTCTGCTGAAAGATAAGAAGCATGCGTCGTCTTCAGGATCAGTCACTGCATTTAAGCAGCATAACATCAGAGGACTGAGAGCATGAAGGGGTACAAAAAGAATCACTGATGATCTATGGGAAAGATGGTGATGGACTGGTCACTTAGAAAGAATGAGAGAGAACAAACAGATTACATAAGTGAAACATGTTGGCGCTTCTGACCCAAGGAAAAAGAAGAATGGGAAATACAAGAGGAGGACCTCCATTTATATTCCTCTAGAGGGTTTTTTTGGGGCAAATATTAATGAGAATTCCATAGGAGGGGGAGCCACGGACTGGTAGCAATTTGAATCAGCTTGGGATATGTGTGTGCAGGGTGATAGAATCACAAATCCACCCAAGTACAGATGAATCAATTTTACCTTAGTGACCCAGTGCAAAGAATACTGTTCATTATTATTTTTATTATTACTGGTGATAATAAGTATTTTTTAACTTACTATGTGCCAGCCACTGTGATAATGTGTTTTAGATAGTACTTTATTTCATCAACTTTTAATTTGGCTTTAGTAACATCATTCTGTCTTTATATTTTGAAAGAAAAAGAGATCTCTTCTGTGATCTGTCATGTAGAGATGATGACATCTGTTTTAAATAAGCCACCTTATTGTTAATGTTTAATCTAGTTATGTGTTCTGAAGCAAGTTTGGCTATTCAGAGAATCATAGAATGTTAGAACTGGAAAAGACTTTTGAGTTCATCATCTGGTTATGTTCCCTCATTCTATGGGGGAGCTAAGGCTGGTATTGTACACACTCAAACTGTATAGGATTCATCTATGATTTCACAGAGTCATGGGTCACATAGTACTGGACTGAACCCTAGAGACCATTTGGCTACCTCCTACCCAAGAAAACTGAGGCCTACAGAAAGTAAATGGTGATAAAGAAAGAGCTGGAAGGGACCTGATAGTTCATCTAGTCAGTTCAACTCTCTCATTTTATAGATGAGGAAACCGAGGCCCAGTGAAGTCCAAGGCTGCATAGGAAGTCTGGCAGGGTGGGGAGGCAATGCCAGTCCATCTTATTCTAAATCCAGGCCTCTTTCCACTATACAAACCTGTTCTCTTACCACAAATGAACTGATTTCATGTCACATTATCAAAATACTTAAAACAGTGGTCCTTCACAGAGCACTCTGACCCCAATGAATTCGATTCAATCCATTCAGCCTTTATTATTTTAAGTGACACCTGCTATTTGTGAGATTCTGTGCTACATGCTGGGAATATAAAGACAAAAAAAAAAACTACCCTTGCCTTCAGGAAGCTTGCATACTACTGGAAACCTCTTTCACAATCAAAATTAAGCTAAAGAGTCAAGTGATTGCTATGTATCCTACAGAGAAGTAGCTTGTCTTAGCAGATAGAGCTGATCTGGTGACTTTGCACAGCCCTCCCTTGCTTAAATTCAATTCACTCACATGTCATGGCATTACCTTCCTGATATCACGGTCCTCTTCAAGAACAAAGGACAAATAGCAAGACCTGGACTTAGATTTCGGGAGACCTGGGTTTAAATCATGCCTTACTCACTTTCTACTTGTGTGACTCAGAGAAATTCAACATCTCTGAGTTTCAGGTTCCTCTTCCACAAAATGAGCATAAAAATAGCATGTACTGTATAGGGTGGCAGTAAGGATCAAATGAGATAAGGTATGTGAAGAACTACATAAATGTGAGCCATTATCATATATATATACATATATATATATATAGAGAGAGAGAGATATGTGTATATTTATGTAGAAGTGTAGAAATTAACAGACTTTGAAGGATTGCCCTCTACATACAATTGACTGCATACCATTAGTTCCACCTTGAGGGCAGCTTTCAGTGATTAGGGCTTAGTGCCAGGAAGACTCATATTCCTGAGTTCAAATCTAGCATCAGACACTGAGTATCTGTGATCCTGGGCAAGTCACTTAGCCCTGTTTGCCTCAGTTTCCTCATCTGGAAACTGAGCTGAAGAAGGAAATGGCCAACTACTCCAGTATCTTTGACAAGAAAAATACAAATGGGGTCACAAAGAGTCAGATATGACTGAGAAACAACTGAACAAGTTTCCTCTTGATACATGTGTTCCATAAAGAAGGATGTGTGTGTGTGTGTACATGTGGACTTGTGTTAGGGTTGTATGGTATGCACTTTGTCCCTGTGCAGCAAAGGACACATGTTATGTGTGTCCATATGGGTCTGTCTAGATGTGACTCACAGGAAGGCATGAATAGAGCCTCCTTGACCCACCCTTATCCAAGTAAAATTTTTATTCCTACCAAGAGGGGAAGCAAGAATGATTGGTGCCAATGGCTAATCACTCTGCTCACATCAAAGAAAAGGTGTCAGACTAAAATTATGTCTATCTATCCTCTTTGTCAGTTTAGGGGAAATAATTTTTAGGTTCAAAATGAGCTCCTGAGGGGGGCAGAGCCAAGATGGAGGCTGGAAAACAAGGACTTGCTTAAGCTATCCCCCAAATTCCTCCAAACACCTGTAACAAATGGCTCTGAACAAATTCTAGCACTGCAGAACCCACAAAATAACAGAGGGAAACAAGTCTCCAGCCCAAGACAGCCTGGATGGTCGCTGGGAAGGGTCTATCACATGGTGCTGCGAGCAGAGCTCAGCCCAGCGTGGGCCACGCCAGAACAGACCAGACTGGGAGTGGGGCAGAGCAGTCATCAGGGCCATGAATCACTGAACTGTGGCAGTTACCAGGGTTCTCAACCCACAAACACCAAAGACAATGGAACAGGATAGTGGGAAAACTGCTGGATCTGGGTGAGAAGTACACAGTCTGGCCCCAGCCCCGGGGGGCAGCAGAGGTGGTATGGGTGTGGCAGTAGGAGGAAGTTCCTATAGCTGCTTCCAGAGCTCCAGAGGTGGCTGCTTCCAGCCCCAGGCCCACACGGCAGGCGGAATGAAGTGGCAGATCAGAGCGGGAGTGCAGGGATTGCTTTGCTGGCACAGAGGTAGGGTTCTCTTGCTTTGCCCTGCTTGGATCTGGGTTGTGGTCCTGGTTAGTAGTTCTTGGGGGAGGTGGAGAGCTGGTGTGGCAGAACTGGCTGTGTAGAAGTAGCTCTGAAAACAGCGGTGCAAGGCCACTAAAGCTTGGGACAAAATACTCTCTACTCTATAAGCAGTCATACCCTGACAAAAAGCTCAAGGGTTAAGTAGTTGGCTGGGAACATTACCAGGCAGTGAAAAAGAACTCATACTCAGACTATAGAATCTTTTTTTCATGACAAGGGAGATTAAAACATACAGACAGACGAAGTCAACAAAGTCAAAAAGCCTACATCCAAAGTCTCCAAGAAAAATATGAATTGGTCTCAGGCCATAGAAGAGCTCAAAAAGGATTTGGAAAAGCAACTAAGAGAAGTAGAGGAAAAATTGGGAAGAGAAATGAGAGTGATGTAAGAAAATCATGAAAAACAAGTCAGCGACTTGCTAAAGGAGACCCAAAAAATACTGAAGAAAATAACACCTTAAAAAATAGACTAACCCAAATGGCAAAAGAGCTCCAAAAAGCCAATGAGGAGAAGAATGCCTTAAAATGCAGAATTAGCCAAATGGAAAAGGAGGTCCAAAAGACCACTAAAGAAAATACTACCTTAAAAATGAGATTGGAGCAAGTGGAAGCTAGTGATTTTATGAGAAATCAAGAAATTATAAAACAGAACCTAAAGAATAAAAAATGGAAGACAATGTGAAATATCTCATTGGAAAAACCACTGACCTAGAGAATAGATCTAGGACAGATAATTTTAAAATTATTGGACTATCTGAAAGCCATAATCAAAAAAAAAGAGCCTAGACGTCATCATTCTAGATATTCTAGAGCCAGAGGGCAAAATAGAAATAGAAATAGAAAGAATCCACCAATGGCCTCTTGAAAAAGATACCAAAAAGAAAACTCCTAGGAATATTGTAGTCAAATTCTAGAGTTTCCAGGTCAAGGAGAAAATATTACAAGCATCTAGAAAGAAACAATTTGAATATTGTGGAAACACAATCAGGATAATACAAGATCTAACAGCTTCTACATTAAGGGATAAAAAGGGCTTGGAATATGATATTCTGGAGGTCAAAGGATCTAGGATTAAAACCAAGAATCACCTACCCAGAAAAACTGCGTATAATACTCCAAGGCAAAATATGGATTTTTCAATAAAATAGAAGACTTTCAAGCTTTCTCAGTGAAAAGACTGGAGCTGAACAGAAAATTTGACTTTCCAATACAAGAATCAAGAGAAGCATGAAAAGGTAAACAGGAGAGAGAAACCATAAGGGACTTACTGAAGTTGAACTGCTTTTTTTCATTCCTACATGGAAAGATGATGTGTGTAATTCATGATACCTCTCTCAGTATTAGGGTAGTTGAAGGGAATATACATAGATAGATAGACAGACAGGTAGATAGATAGATAGATAGATAGATAGATAGATAGATAGATGGCACAGGGTGAGTTGAATATGAAGGGATATCTTAAAAAAACAAAATTAAGAGGTGAGAGAGGAATATATTGGGAGATGGAGAAAGGGAGAGATAGAATGGAGTAAATTATCTCACATAAAAATGGCAAGAGAAAACAGTCCTATTGGAAGGAAGAGGGGGCAGGTGAAAGGGAATGAGTGAATCTTACTCTCATCAGATTTGACTTAAGCAGGGAATAACATACACACTCAATTGGGTACCTTGCCCCATAGGAAAGTAGGGGGGAAGGGGATGAGAGAGAGGAGATGATAGAAGGAAGGGCAGATTGGGGGAGGAGGTAATCAAAAGCAAACACTTTGAAAAGTGACAGGGTCAAGGGAGAAAATTGAATAAATGGGGACATGATAAGATGGAGGGAAATATAGTTAGTCTTTCACAACATGACTATTATGGAAGTGTTTTGCATAATGATACATATGTGGCCTATGTTGAATTGCTTGCCCTCTCAAGGAGAGTGGGTGGGGAGGGAAGAAGGGAGAGAATTTGGAACTCAAAGTTCTATAAACAAATGCTCAAAAAAAAAAGTTGTTTTTACATGCAACTGGGAAATAAGATATACAAGCAATGGGGTATAGAAATCTATCTTGCCCTACAAGAAAGTAAGGGGAAAGGGGATAAGAGTGGGGAGTGGGGTGACAGAAGGGAGGGCAGACTGGGGAAAGGGGCAATCAGAATATATGCCATCTTGGAGTAGGGGGGAGGGTAGAATTGGGGAGAAAATTTGTAACTCAAAATCTTGTGGAAATCAATGTTGAAAACTAAAAAATATTAAATAAATAATAAAAATTTTTAAAAAGAAACAGAAACAAAAAATGAGTTCCTGATCACTATACTTTAATGGAGGAGTATCCTAATCTATATAACCAAGGCTTCACTCTCTTCCCCCCAAATTCCAGTTCTATGATGAGCACACAGGAAATAGGAAATAAAGTCATTTATCCAAGCTGATAGCAAATGGAAGTCAGAGAAGGTCTACATATGAGAATATATGAGGCAATTCACAAAGTGAATGAGTTCTTCCTTTAGGAGTGAGCTATCTCAACTCAAACAAGAGAGAGATTTCCAGATTTCACCAAAAGGGAAATTCCCTAATATAGTTAAGCTTGGAATAGGAGTATGACTGGAATAGGACCTGGAATAGGACTGAGGAGCTGGCTTTTCTACATGCTGTCTTCTTTCCCTCCTTTCTGGGACCTGAAGGGAATCTAGAACCAGATGTTTTCTTTCTTGAAGCTGAAAGCCAAAAGGTGAGATCTCTCTTTTCCTAAGGTAGCTCATTCCCTACCCCACCCCCCATGCATTGTGTAATCATTCTCCACCAGGAGGAGAGTTTTATGCAAATGAACTTTGAGCTGTGTATATAATCATGGTTCTTTGATGCTATAGAGAGATCTACTTTATTTAGTGTAGCCAATACATACATCTATATATGTTTGTGTATATATTTCTTAAAGCACTTGCCATTTATAGCATATATGTAAATACTCAACAATATTAAACTGAGTACAAGACTTGTCTATGTCTCTTTCACATAGACATATTAGATGTAAGACCTATCTAAGTTACATTTGACAATCTTCGCATTCTAAGAATTCTTGAGTTTTCCAGCTGATTTCTGTGGTTAGAATCCAAGTTTTACATTTGTGTGTGTGTCTTCTAAAAATAAAAAAAAATATATTAAACCCATTGCTTTAGGCTTTTTTCTATTAGCTGCAGTGTCACTAATTCCCCTGATTATTTCAGACTCAGTACATAAGACTACACTAGCAGTTTTACTTTGAATTTATACTTGAGATTTCTCCTTCTTTTGTGATGGTGGCAGCTTGAAGGCACCTGAGAGTTCACTCATTAGAGTTTTCTACTTTTGATGTGAATCCCTTGTTAGGAATCAGCACTTTCCACGGTCATTAGCTTCTTCTGTTCTGCACTGATTTCCATTTAGTAGGCAGTTTCAGCTGCTGTGTTAGGTCTATGAATTTGCTGGTATTTAACTTATTCATCACAGTTCATAAAATCCAGCCTTGCTTCTTAAAGTCTCTCAAGTTGGTGAAGGATGAATGTTGGGGGCTAAGGTAGGGCTGGAAGGGGGGCCATATATTTGGATTCAATCTCCTTAAGTCAGAGAGCTATTAGATGTAGCTTGTTTTAATCCTCAAACATAAGGAGGTAGCAGTTGGATTGGAGCTTTGTTCTATTCAGGAGGATGTGTTCAGTCTAATTCAACCATAATTTGCTAAGCATCATCTATATGTCCGTAATGATGCGTAAAGTGTGAAGTCTAAGTATAAAGTATGATCTTTGTTCTCCAGGACTTCCCAGTGTTATTAAGGAGATAAGTTATATGGATTTGATACAGTATATAAAAAGTGCTCAATTTAGTATTGTATTGTTGAGCATTTCTATGTGTGGTATAGATGTCCAGTTCTTTAAGAAATATAGACAAAAGGGGCAGCTAGGTGGTGAAGTGGATAGGCTCTGGAATTGGAAGGACCTAAGTTCAAATCTGACCATGGATACTCAGTAGCTATGTGACCTTGGGCAAGTTACTTAACCCCAATTGCCTCATTAAAAAAAGGAAGAGGCCAAGATGGCGGCTGGAAAGCAGGGACTTGCCTAAAGATCTCCCTCAGGACCCTCCAAACACCTATAAAAATGTCTCTGAACAAATTCTAGAACTGCAGAATCCACGAAATAGCAGAGGGAAGCAGGACTCCAGGACAGCCTGGATGGTCACTAGATAAGGTCTGTCACACCGTGCTGTGAGTGGAGCAGAGCAGAGCCTAGTGTGGGCCACGCCCAGACCAACCAGACCGGGAGCCAGGCGGAACAGGCCGAAGCACCCTAAATCAGTGAGCTGTGGCAGTTACCAGAGTTCTCAACCCACAAACACCAAAGACAACAGAGAATGTTAGTGGGAAAAACTGCAGGGACAGAGTGAAAGGAGTTCATGGTCGGCTACCACCCCAGGGGCAGCGGAGGTGGTACAGTTCTGAAGCTTCTTACAGAGCTACAGCTACAGTTGTTTCCTACCCCAGGCCCACAGGGTGGAAGGAATTAAGTGGCAGATCAGAGTGGAAGTGAAGGCAGAGCCTGCTTAGATCTGAGTCACAGTCTGGGTTGGCGGTTCTTGGGGGAGTAGGAGAGCTGGTGTGGCAGAGCTTGCTGTGCAGAAATAGCTTTGAAAACAACAGTGCAGTCCCTCAAGCTTGGGACAAAGTACTCTCTACTCTACAAGCAGTCATACCCTGACAAAAAGCAGAGTTATAGAAGATCTAGAATGCCATAAGAAAATGGTTGGACTTGATGAGAGAAATGTCCTTCTTGGATAATGAATGAGCCAAATGGCAACCATAAGGTAGAGATTTGCTTTCCTCGGGATTCAGAATGACAGCAAATAGGATTTTGGAAAAGCCAGGGCCCATTGTAAATTGTGCCACTGATGCTCCCTTAGACATGATGTTTCAACATTCTATCAAAATGTTATTAGTTACAGCAAATTCATCAATTTGAAGGCTTAAGACTGCTGCTCTTCCCTTTTCTGTCAAAGGATCAGTGAACTCCTTTTTGTACTTTGCTTTTTCAGCCTGTGTATTCATGGAAGCTGATGTTTATGTAGCTCTTTAAAGTTTACGAAGTGAATATGTAATGTTATAAAGTGAATATTTGCAAAATGAATATATTATCATGTTCAAACCTTCCAATAACTCTTAGGTGGGTACTATAAACATCCAGATGATAGTTCTACAGATATACAGCATATTGTCATCCGAGAAGGTGAGATGGCCTTCATTTAGGGTTTTTGCTCAGGAAGGTTTTACTTGAAAGTTATATGTTGGTTCATCAAGGATTGAAAGGCTTCAACATGGTCAGCTTCAATCTCTGCTGCTTCCTAAGTCATTTTAGACAAAGCAGAAGAGTTCTACTCCTCACATACTAAAGTGTCGTTTACCTTTTATGTTTTTGCAATTCTAGGGAGCAGAGGATCTGAAAGACGGCACTGAAGAAATCTTTCTAGCATTGGAGTATAAAGGCAAACAGCTGTAGGAAAACTGAACCCCCAGAACACTGCCATCCTTTATTCTAGATGCCAGCATTTACACACACCCAGGCCCCAAGTACCTGATAGGGGTCATCTCTTCTTTGGCATTCTCTGAGATGTGCCACACACTAACCCTCCCTAGACACTGAGCTGATGCTTTGCAGGACCACACTGTGCTCCCACCATCTGTCTGCAACTGCTTTGGTTTCAGAGGCAGGCTACCTATTTTCATCCTTTATCATGGATGTCCTTTTTGTCTCTTGATCAGTTCCTTAATGGTACATGGACTTTCACTTCTATTTTTCTCTTCCTTCTGTAGGTGACTTTGGGTGCCTTCACCTGATCTGTTCATCCTATTTTCTTTTGTCCTATGAAAATTTTGGTTGGTATCTTTTCAGGGATGTCTAAACAATAGTGGGTTCTCAGTGAAATCTCTTAGGATACAGTCTAGAGCCCCTTGTCTTCCTCTGTTTCTCTAAATTATTTATCTATATTTCCCATGTTTAATTTTCATGTTTACATCAAACATAAAATATTGCTTCAGGCATTTCTTATCTGTATGACCTTGGGCAAGTCACTTAAACTCTTTCAGCCTCAGTTTCCCCTATCTGTAAAGTAGGGATAACAATAGTAGTAACATGGTTGTTGTGAGGAGCCAATGCAATAGCGTATGTGAGGTCCTTTGCAAAGCTTCAAGGACATGCTAGCTATTGTTATTAGCTATGTATTATACAGTATATTCAATTTTCATCATAAACCTCAAATGACCATATGTATTTAGTATAAAACTCACCAAAAGAAAGAGTCAAAAATGTGTAACAAAGTAATATTACTTACAAGAACTATCAGGTTCTATGAAAACTGTATAGCAGAACTGGGATTTTTGCTAGATCATGGGATTTAGAACCAGAAGGGATGCTGGAAATCTAGTCTAACCCTCTCATTATGACATCAATGGCTGATATTTACATACCATTTTATATTTTACATTTGATCTCCACAATAACCTTGTGAGGTAGGTACTTCAAGTATTTGCCCATTTTAGACATAGGAAAATTCAGATTCAAGCTCAGTGGCTTGCCCAGGATCACAGAGTGTCCTAGGAAGTCTAAGATGCAAGATCCAAACCCAGGACCCTCCCAATTCCAAATCCAGGACTCTACCAACTATACCAACTATACTTTCATTTTATGGATGAGCAAAGTAGAATTAAGAGAGTTTTGTTGTTGGTCTTTCCATTCGACAAGGACCAATGACATAACAGGGCAACATCATTCTCTCTTCTAGTCATCAAAGCCCAGTGACAAGACAAAAGTCAGGATGACTGGCAATGGCCTGGGATGCAGCGGATGACCTTGGCCTCTTCAACATCTAACCAAGCTCTAAGCACTCTACAGCACCTGCTTCAGTCGCCTTCATGGCCACCTGAACAAATTGTTCTCATCTGCCCATTCCACCTGGGGAAAATCTTCACTTGCTTGGGGTAAACATTCCCTAACTCACTGATGGGTTTTTGGCCCATTGGTTACCCTCAGCCTGGTTTAGCCCATTTGCTGAAATGGTTTTGCCAGAGTGTGGCTGCTGCATACCCTACAGCTTGTTGGAGCCACAGATGAGAGTTGAATGCCAGGTGGAAACGAAAGGTGGATGGGCAGCCCTGAAAAGGGCTCAGCAAGCCCTCACACCAGAGGTGCTAAGCCCCCTAGAACATGTATACACCCCAAGAGAGATTTACTGACTTTACCAAAATCACACAGTATCAGAGATAGGATTCTTTGTCTCCATGTCCAGAGTTCTTCCCACCACTGAAGCTAGCAGTTATTTGGGACAAGTAATGTTTGCTGTGTTTGATTGTTCTACTCTGATGTGAGGAGGTAACTCTGAATTCTTTAGAACTAGGCTAGTAGTGCCCAATCTTTGGCTGGTCTTTCCAAGTTACCAAAGTTTCAAGGATAGTCCTGACAATGGAATGTGTCTGAAATTGTGAAATTCTGAAAATATGTTTGATATTCAAGTATCAGCCTAGTTACTTTTGGAAAGGATTGATCATCAGGTTAGCCACCAGCTGCTTGTTTCTGTTTATTTATTTATTTTGAACAGACCATTTTATGAAGCCATCTACTTAAGGTGCCTATAATCTTCATTATTGAAGAGAATATACATATAGATGGAGCCATAGGTTTTACATACTATCAATATGCTGAAACTTGATTATCATTACACACACACACACACACACACACACACACACACACACACACACCTCAGTGAAATGAATAAATGAAAGAGGAATAAATGAATGAATAAATGAAAAAAAATGTACTAAGCCCTTACTATGTACCAGACACAGTGCTAAGTGCTGCAGGAAGACAGAGGAGGGGGGTAGAGAGGAAGGAAGGAAGGAAGAAAGAAGGAAAGAAAGAAAGAAAGAAAGAAAGAAAGAAAGAAAGAAAGAAAGAAAGAAAGAAAGAAAGAAAGAAAGGCAAAGGAAGGAAGAAAGGCAAAGGAAGGAAGAAAGGCAAAGGAAGGAAGGAAGGAAGGAAGGAAGGAAGGAAGGAAGGAAGGAAGGAAGGAAGGAAGGAAGGAAGGAAGGAAGGAAGGAAGAATAGAAAGAAAGTCCCGTCTTCAAGAAAATACATAATGATGATATGGATGTGGACAGGAGGGTCCATGCCAGTGCTATGGCTTGAAAATGATGGGTAGTGGCATGGTAACGTGGTTCTAGGTAAAACAAGGCCAGGCTCTCAGGGAAGAGTCTGAGTTCTGAGAATGCAGGCAAAACTATTATTTTCCCCAATACACTTAGGAGGAATCAATATTTGTGTTTATTAAGGAAAGTGCTTTCTGCAAGGAAAATTAAGTTTTCAAAATAATGAATTTATTACATTCACCAAAATATCCAAAGACTATTAGAGACTTGGGAATTGTTTCCAGAGGAGGAAGGAGAGGAATTTATTTATTCTATGTGGGAAGTGCTACCACCCAATTGTCAATCCCAATTCCATCTTTCTCCCATTCCATCTCAATCACACTCCAATCTCTAACCCAATTTCACCTAGTAGTTAAACTGAGGAAAGACCGTAACAACAGTATTCTTAGAGCTAGAAGGAATCACTCATCAAGCTTTGGGCCCTCAGGAAGTCAGAGGTATTTCTGGTTAATTTAGGAGTCCTTGCTTCTAGTTATTTTTTACTTGTTTGTTTTCAGAATGTTCTTCTTATCTTGTCAGGGCTGGAAGTTTAGCAGCCACTCATAGGTTTGATCCTCCTATTGACTGGCATGGAAGTTTTAATCTGCTTATTTCCAACCTGGGCCAGTTTGCCCCTCTTTAGGAATCTCAGTGGCCTCTGCTCCCATGGCTGACCATATTGGCTCCAGACTTATTGAGGTAGCCTAATCAGTTTAGACATTACAGCTCAGAACTCCTGATCTAAAGAGATCCACCTGCCTCAGCCTCCTTGGCAGCAGAGATTACAGGTATGTACCACCACATTCAGTGATCATAATATTTTTAAAACTACATATATTTTTATTTTTCCCCAAGTACATGTTAAAACAATTTTTAACATTTTTTTAAACTTTTGAGTTCTAATTTCTATCCCTCCCTCCATCCCTCTTTTTGGGATAATAAGCAGTCAGATATAGGTTATACATGTGTGATCATGTAAAACATTTCTAGGTTCATCATTTTGTACAAGAAGACTAGAATAAGAGAGAAAGAATGAAAGAAAGTGAAAAATAGCATTCTGTATTCAAACAATATCAGTTCTTTCTTTGGAAACAGATAGTATGCTTCATCATGAGTCCTTTGGGATTGTCCTGGATCATTATATTGCTGAGAATAGCCAAGTCATTCACAGTTCTTCACTGTACAATATTTCTGTTACTGTGTATAATGTTCTCCTGGCCCTGCTCATTTCATTTTGCATCAATTCATGTAATCTTTCCAGGTTTTTCTGAAATCGTCCTCCTTGTCATTTCTTATAGGACAATAATATTCCATCACAATCATATACCACAGCTTGTTTAGCCATTCCCCAATTGATAAACATCCCTTAGATTTCCAATTCTTAGCCACCATAAAAAGAGATGCTATAAATATTTTTGTACAAAAACAGATCCTTTTCCCTTTTTTGGATGTCTGGGATATAGATTTAGCAGTAGTGTTGCTGGATCAAAGGGTATGCACAGTTTTATAGCCTTTTGGGCATAGTTTCAAATTGTTCTCCAGTGTGGTTAGATCAGTTTCAATTCCACCAACAGTGCATTAGTGTCCCAGTTTTCCCACATCCCCTCCAACATATATCATTTTTCTCTTTTGTCATATTAGTTATTCTGACAGGTATGATGTGGTACCTCAGAGTTGCTTTAATTTGCATTTCTCTGACCAATAATGATTTGGAATATTTTTATATGACTATATGTAGCTTTAATTTCTTAGTCTGAAAACTGACTGTTCATATCCTTTGGCCATTTATCAATTAGGGGATGGCTTATAGTTCTATAAATTTGACTCAGCTCTCTACATATAGGCCTTTATGAGAAATATTTGTTGCAAAATTTTTTCCCAGTTTTCTGCTTTCCTTTTAATTTTGATTTCATTGGTTTTGTTGGTACAAAACCTTTTTAACTTTGCATAATCAAAGTTATCTGTTTTATATTTTGTAATACTTTCTGTATTTTCTTTGGTCCTAAATTCTTTCTTTATCTACAGATCAAACAAATAAACTATTCCATGAGCTCCTAATTTGCTTATGGCATTACTTTTTATGTGCAAATCATGTACCCATTTTGACTTTATATTGGTATATGCTGTGATATGTTAGTCTATACCTAGTTTCTACCATACTGTTTTCCAGGTTTCCCAACACTTTTTGTCAAATAATGTTTTTGTTCCAAAAGCTTGGTTCTTTGGGTTTATCACATACTAGATTACTATGGTCACTTTACTATAATGTAAGTTGTACCTAATCTATTCCACTGATCCACCACTCTATTTCTTAGCCAGTACCAGATTGTTTTGACAATTACTGCTTTATAATACAGTTCAAGACCTGGTACAGTTAGACCACCTCACTTCACATTTTCTTCATTGATTCCTTTGATATTCTTGACCTTTTTTCTTTCAGATGAATTTTGTTATTATTTTTTCTAGCACTATAAAATAGTTTTTGGTAGTTTGATGGGTGTGGCACTAAAGAAATGGATTAATTTAGGTAGAATTGTAATTTTATTATATTGGCTTGGCCTATCCATGAGCAGTTAAGATGTTTCTAATTGTTTAGAGCTGACTTTATTAGTGCGAAAGTGTTTTGTAGTTGTATTCAGAAGGGTTCTGGGTTTGTCTTTGCAGGTAGACTCCCAAGTATTTTATATTATCTACAGTTATTTTAATATTTAATATTTATTTATTTATTTAACGTATTTAATTTTCAGCACTGATTTTCACAAGAGTTTGAATTACCAATTTTCTCCCCATTTCTACCCTCCCCCCCACTCCAAGATGGTGTATATTCTGGTTGCCGTGTTCCCCAGTCAGCGTTCCCCTCTGTCACCCCACTCCCCTCCCATCCCCTCTTCCCTTCCTTTCTTGTACGGCAAGATAAATTTCTACGCCCCATTGCCTGTGTATCTTATTTTCTAGTTGCATGCAAAAACATTTTTGTTTGTTTTTGAACATCTGTTTTTAAAACTTTGAGTTCCAAATTCTCTCCCCTCTTCCCTTCTCACCTACCCTCCCTAAGAAGTCAAGCAATTCAACATAGGCCACATGTGTATCATTATGTATAATCCTTCTACAACAATCATGTTGTGAAAGACTAACTTCATTTTGCTCCTTCCCAACCCATCCACCTTTATTGAATTTTCTCCCTTGTCCCTGTCACCTTTCGAAAGTGTTTGTTTTTGACAACCTCCACCCCCATCAGCCCTCCCCTCCATCATCCCCCCCATTTTTTTTTCTTCTTCCCTCTTCTTTCCTGTGGGATAAGATTCCCAATTGGGTGTGTATGGTATTCCCTCCTCAGGCCAAATCTGATGAGAGCAATGTTCGCTCATTGCCCCCTCATCTGCCCTCTCCCCTCCTCCCACAGAACTGCTTCCTCTTGCCACCTTTATGCGAGATAATCCACCCCATTCTATCTCTCCTTATCTCCCTCTCTCGGTATGTTCCTCTCTCATCCCTTAATTTGATTTTATTTCTTTTAGATATCTTCCCTTCATCTTCAACTCACCCTGTGTCCGCTCTCTCTCTCTCTCTCTCTCTCTCTCTCTCTCTCTCTCTCTCTCTCTCTCTTTCTCTGTATATATATATATATATATATATATATATACACACATATATATACACACACACACACACACACACATAGATATATACAGACATACACATTCACCCATATATATACATAAACATATATGTATGCATATTCCCTTCAGCTACCCTAATACTGAGGTCTCATGAATCATACACAACATCTTTCCATGTAGGAATGTAAACAAAACAGTTCAGCTTTAGTAAGTCCCTTGCAATTTCTTTTTCTTGTTCTTTTTCTTGATTACCTTTTCATGCTTCTCTTGATTCTTGTGTTTGAAAGTCAAATTTTCTATTCAGTTCTGGACTTTTCACTGAGAAAGCTTGAAAGTCCTCTATTTTATTGAAAATCCATATTTTGCCTTGGAGCATGATACTCAGTTTTGCTGGGTAGATGATTCTTGGTTTTAATCCTAGCTCTATTGACCTCCAGAATGTCATATTCCAAGCCCTTCGATCTCTTAATGTAGAGGCTGCCAGATCTTGGATTATTCTGATTGTGTTTCCACAATACTCAAATTGTTTCTTTCTGGCTGCTTGCAGTATTTTCTCCTTGATCTGGGAGCTCTGGAATTTGGCAACAATATTCCTAGGAAGATTTCTTTTTGGGATCTATTTGAGGAGGCGATCGATGGATTCTTTCAATTTCTATTTTGCCCTGTGGCTCTAGAATATCAGGGCAGTTCTCCTTGATAATTTCTTGAAAGATGATATCTAGGCTCTTTTTTTGATCATGCCTTTCAGGTAGTCCAATAATTTTTAAATCATCTCTCCTGGATCTATGTTCCAGGTCAGTGGTTTTTCTAATGAGATATTTCACATTGTCTTCCATTTTTTCATTCCTTTGGTTCTGTTTTACAATATCTTGATTTCTCATCAAGTCACTAGCTTCCACTTGCTCCAGTCTAATTTTTAAAGTAGTATTTTCTTCAGTGGTCTTTTGGACCTCCTTTTCCATTTGGCTAATTCTGCCTTTCAAGGCATTCTTCTCCTCATTGGCTTTTTGGAGCTCTTTTGCCATTTGGGTTAGTCTATTTTTTAAGGTGTTATTTTCTTCAGTATTTTTTGGGTCTCCTTTAGCAAGTCATTGACTTGTTTTTCATGGTTTTCTTGCATCCTTCTCATTTCTCTTCCTGATTTTTCCTCTACTTCTCTAACTTGCTTTTCCAAATCCTTTTTGAGCTCTTCCATGGCCTGGGACCAGTTCATGTTTTTCTTGGAGGCTTTTGGTGTAGGCTCTTGCACTTTATTGACTTCTTTAGGGATATCTTAAAAAAACAAAATTAAGAGGTGAGAGAGGAATATATTGGGAGACGGAGAAAGGGAGAGATAGAATGGAATAAATTATCTCACATAAAAATGGCAAGAGAAAACAGTTCTATTGGAAGGAAGAGGGGGCAGGTGAAAGGGAATGAGTGAATCTTACTCTCATCAGATTTGACTTAAGCAGGGAGTAACATACACACTCAATTGGGTACCTTACCCCACAGGAAAGTAGGGGGGAAGGGGATGAGAGAGAGGAGATGATAGAAGGAAGGGCAGATTGGGGGAGGAGGTAATCAAAAGCAAACACTTTGAAAAGTGACAGGGTCAAGGGAGAAAATTGAATAAATGGGGACATGATAAGATGGAGGGAAATATAGTTAGTCTTTCACAACATGACTATTATGGAAATGTTTCGCATAACGATACATATGTGGCCTATGTTGAATTGCTTGCCCTCTCAAGGAGGGTGGGTGGGGAGGGAAGAAGTGAGAGAATTTGGAACTCAAAGTTCTATAAACAAATGCTCAAAAAAAAAAGTTGTTTTTACATGCAACTGGGAAATAAGATATACAAGCAATGGAGTATAGAAATCTATCTTGCCCTACAAGAAAGTAAGGGGAAAGGGGATACGAGTGGGGAGTGGGGTGACAGAAGGGAGGGCAGACTGGGGAAAGGGGCAATCAGAATATATGCCATCTTGGAGTAGGGGGGAGGGTAGAATTGGGGAGAAAATTTGTAACTCAAAATCTTGTGGAAATCAATGGTCTTCTTTGTCAGCAAAGAAAGAATGCAAAGTCTGAGACTGAATCTCGGTGCATTTTCGCTGCCTGGCAATATTCCCAGCCAACTAACTTGACCTTTGAGTTTTTCAGTGGGATATGACTGCTTGTAGACTAGACAGTTCTATGATCCACATTTGGCGGGGAGGTGCCAGCTCTGCCACACCAGCACTGCTCCTTCCCCAAGAACCCCCAACCAGGACTGGGCTTAGATCTTCAGCAGGCTGTGCACTCCTGCTCTGATCCGCCACTTAATTCCTCCCACCAGGTGGGCCTGGAGCCGGAAGCAACAACAGCCGTAGCTGCCCCACCTCCGCTGCCCCTGGGGCTGGAAGCCAAACCGGGAACTCCTTCCATTCCCGCAGCTTTTCCCACTAACCTTCTCATCAGTCTTTGGTGTTTGTGGGTTAAGGAGTCTGGTAACTGCCACAGCTCACTGATTCAGGGTGCCAGGGCCTTCTCCACCCGGCTCCTGGTTTCTTTGTTCCACGCCGCTCAGGCTGGGCTCTGCTCCACTCCGTTCCCAGCTCCCAGCTCCCAGCTCCGTGTGGGATAGACCTCACCCAGAGACCATCCAGGCTGTCCTGGGCTGGAGTCCTGCTTCCCTCTGCTGTTTTGTGGGTTCTGCCATTCTAGTATTGGTTCAGAGCCATTTTTTATAGGTTTTTGGAGGGACTCGGTATGGAGCTCACTCTAGTCCCTGCTTACCAGCCGCCATCTTGACTCCACCCCCCATCTACAGTTATTTTAAATAGACTTTCTTTTTCTATCTCTTGCTGCTGGACTTTGTCGGTAATATATAGAAATACTGATGATATGTGTGGGTTTATTTTGTATCTTGCGACCTTGTTAAAGTTAATTATTTTAAGTGTTTTTTAGTTGATTCTCTAGGATCCTGTAAGTATAATGTCCTATCACCTACAAAGAGTTATAGCTTTGTTTCCTCATTGCGTATTCTAATTCCTTCAATTTCTTTTTCTTCTCTTATTGCTGTCACTAACATTTCTAGTACAATATTCAATAATAGAAGTGATAATGGGCATCATTGCTTCACCCTTGATTGTATTGGGAAGGCTTCTAGCTTATCCCTATTACAGATAATGTTTGCTGATGGTTTTAGATAGATACTACTTATCATTTTAAAGCAAGCCCCATTTGTTCCAATGTTCTCCAGTGTTTTTAATAGGAATAGGTGTTGTATTTTGTCAAAAGCTCTTTCAGCATCCATTAAGATATTCATATGATTTCTGTTGGTTGTTATTGATATCATGCCAATAGTTTTACTAATATTGAACCAGCCTTGCATTCCTGATATAATTTCCCCATGGTCGTAGTGTATGATACTTGTCATATAGTACTATAATCTCTTTGCCAGTATTTTATTTAAAATTTTGGCATCAGTATTCATTAGGGAAATTGGTCTATAGTTTTCTATATATTTTGGCTCTTCCTGGTTTAGATATCAGCACCATATTTTGTCATAAAAAGGATTTGGTTGGTAATATTTCTTTCTCTTTTTTTGGTGGGGGGAAGGCAGGGAAATTGGGGGTAAGTGACTTGCCCAAGGTCACACAGCTAATGGGTCAAGTATCTGAGGCCAGATTTGAACTCAGGTCCTCCTGACTCCAGGGCTGGTACTCTACTCACTGCGCCACCTAGCTGCCCCTCATAATATTTGTTAGGGAAATAACAACACACATAAATTATCCCAAGGGATGAAGCAAAAGGGAAACAACGATGGTTTGTCAACAAGTGGGAGGAGTGAACATGTCTGGGTGCTCAGGCAAAAAAAATGCAAAGAAATGAGTTTTTTAATAATCATTTACTTTTAAATCCAAATTTGTAGGTCAAATGTAGACAGCTGCTTAGAAAAAAGATTAACATGAAATTATTTGATTGATATAAATTTGTATCATTATAAATAATGAGAGCAATAACAGCTTCTATCTATAATTTACTTCACTATTTAGAGACCTTTATTTCAAAGTCTTTATGAGGTAGCTAGGACTCATAATGTTATATTAGATCAAAAGAGCTGACATCAAGTGAGAAAGACTTTAAGTCTTCCAGAAGCTTAATATCTAGGGAATCATAAAACAGGGCAATAGAATAAATTTTTTGCTATGTTTATCAGAACCTCAGCCTTTTCATAAATGGAAAGAGATATAATCTAGACTGGGACCGTTTGTCAAGGCCAACCTCAGGAATGACAAGAAGTCATGGTCAGGAACAAGAAGTAGGATACTTGATGAAGTTAAACTGACAATTGGCCACGGAGCAAAAACACAGCCAAGATAAAAAAAGTTAAGCTAGGAGTTAGAATACAAATGGTGGGTACCAAAGGCCAAATTAAATAACAAGGAGTTATTTATACCAGTCAGAATCAAAGCCTAGGATCACTGGTCAGAACAAGGCTCAAACCAAGCAAGGTAACCAATAGAATTCAGTATATTATGATGACATAGGAGGTAATTTATTGTTCCATATATTTATTGGCAAAGCATTAGGCTTTCACATCAATTATAACAAACTGTATTTTGCATTTATATAATAATCAACTCTGTCCCATCTCTTTAAATTTAAACTAAAGCAGGTGATTGGAATTTGGAGATGACTGGAGTTGCTTATGACTTCTTTAATTTCTGATCATGGACAATTACGGAAATATTATTTAATGAAACTGAAAAAGTCTTACTGCATTGGTAAACTCTCCAAATATCATAGTTGGCAAATAATCAATTTACAATATCGTAAGTCTTATTTCTTTTTCAGACTATACCCCCTGTAGCTTCCCAAATCTATATTATCTATCTAGAAAGAAGCAATAAAAATTTTACTTGAAGACAAAAAATACTATAGCATTGAAACATACTTTGAGACAAACCTCAAATATATTATGGCAAGAAATTTCAGATCTTACTTAGATTTGTATGGTGCCAACTGCTTAGTGGAGTCAGTATGACAAACACAAAAAAAGAAGGCACCTTTTGAGAAGATCAAATTCTTTCTTCATATCTACACTAAATGCATATGACAGCTGGAGAAACAAATTAACATCATAAAGGTCAACAGCTTTGGCATTCATGGGAAAGAAAGACTTCCATCTGGGAGTGAATCACACCCTCATCAGAGTAAGAAATGGTACAATACCCCACAGAGTATCCATATCTGTAGTGCTGAATCAGTGGTATCTATCAAAAAGAAACAGTAAGCCAGGGGTACCTTCTCGTTTCAATCTCTGCCTATTTATAGATGTTTTATTAGGAAATACCCAATGAGGAAAATTCTTAATATTTAGCTTAATTAACACTTTGGGCTCCTTAATAAGAACTTAACTGTAACACTTAAAGCTTATAGTAATAATAACACATTTATATAGCACTTCAAAGTTTGCAGTGCATTTGATATATGTTGCCTCATTTTTAGCATTATAACACTCATTACAATATGCATTATTATCCCTGTTTTACAGATGAAAAACTGAGTTTTTAAAGTTAAATGACCTTCCCAGGACCCCAAAGCTAATGAATATCATAAGTGAAGAGGTTTGGGGTTGAGGGGTGCTCGACACCCCAAAGTACTGACAGGCCGGGTCCTGCCAAAAGAATTTGACTCAGGCCTTCTCAGCCAAGGAAAAAGACAAAGTTTATTAAGGGTTTGCCATAATGGTTTGCCTTAAGAAATCTCACCCTTTGTGATGCCTGTTTTCACAAGCCAGCCAGATTCAATCTACTGAGCCGGATTGAATCTGAGCGCCTTCATGGAGGCAAGATGGAGATTATATACACAAAGATTGTGGGAGGGATTGAGGGGTGGTCTGGGGTGACTAGAAGAGGGGTTTAGGGATGGACTTGAGGAGGAATCTAAGGAGGAGCTTGATGGGACTGAGATGAGGTCAGACTCCAGGATAGGAAATAACTGAAGGCTACAAGGAGATGACAGACAACAGAGGGCTAGGGTAACAGAGCTAGGGTATAGATATTTTGATCAGGATTAAGGGTGGGAAACAACTGGACAATAGAGGGCTAGGCTAGGCAGAGACTTGGGCCCAATGATAATGCAAGGCCCATGGCCTTAGGGGAAGGCCAGATCCAGTTGGAAGACTCAAGGGGAGTTCAAGGGGGCTCCCAGAGACTGTACTCCAGGTTCAAGGGGGTTCCTAGAGACTGTGACCTCATCATAGGCACAATTAAAATATAGGTTTCTTCTGACTCCAAGTCCAGCACAAACCACTGCAATATGCTGTCTGTAGGGTCACCAAATGGTCTTGAAATTTAAAAGGGTTAATGAGGCTGAGTGCCCAAAAAGTACTATGCCTATACTGCATAAACACCCACAGACATCAATAATGGTTAATGAACATAAACACATTTAAAATGAAAATGAAATCACAAATTGGCAACTGAAAGGGATGTTCAAAGTCACTTAGTCCAATCTCTTTATTTTTCTTACAGATAAGAAAACTGAGTTCTAAGATAATTAAGTGTATTTTCCAAAATGACATAAATCTATAAAAAGAAAAAACTAGGTTTTAAACCCAGGTCCTTTGACCCCACCTCCAGCACTCTCTCTATTGTACCATACTCTTGGTCCAAGATATAAATAGCCATATTTTTTTTGTTTTATTAACCAGGATCATTGACTATTTTTAAGGTTTCTTTTTTACATATAATATTTTATTTTTCCCAATTACAGGTTAAAACAATTTTTTAACATTTAAAAATATCTTTTGAGTTCCAAATTCTATCTCTCCCTCCTTTCCTCGTCTGTCCCCTCCCTGAGATAATAAGCAGTCAGATATAGGTTATACATGTACAATCATGTAAAACATTTCCATATTAGTCATTTTGTAAAAGAAGATGAAAGAAAGAAAGAACAAAAGGAAGGAAGAAACGAAGGAAGGAAGAAACGAAGGAAGGAAGAAACGAAGGAAGGAAGAAATGAAGGAAGGAAGAAACCAAGGAAGGAAGAAAGGAAGAAACGAAGAAAGGAAGAAAGGAAGAAAGGAAGAAAGGAAGAAAGGAAGAAAGGAAAGAAGGGAATAGCAGCATGCTCTGGAAGTAGATAGCATGCTTCATCATGAGTCCTTTGGGATTATCTTGAATCATTGTATTGCTGAGAATAGCTAAGTCATTCACAGTTCTTCACTGTATGATATTGCTGTTGCATAATGTTTCTGATACTGTGTACAATGTTCTCCTGGTTATGCTCACTTCACTTTATATCTGTTCATATAAGTCTTTCCAGGTTTTCTGAAATCATCTTGCCTGTCATTTCTTATAGCACAATACTATTCCACCACAATCATGTACCATAGCTTGTTTAGCCATTCCTCAATTGATAAGCGTCATCTCAATTTCTAATTCTTTTTTTTTTTAATTTAAATTTATTTATTTAACATATTTGATTTTCAGCATTGATTTTCACAACAGTTTGAATTACAAATTTTCTCCCCATTTCTACCCTCCCCCCACTCCAAGATGGCTTATATTCTGGTTGCCCTGTTCCCCAGTCAGCCCTCCCCTCTATCACCCCCCTCCCCTCTCATCCCCTTTTCCCTTCCTTTCTTGTAGGGCAAGATAAATTTCTACGCCCCATTGCCTGTGTATCCTATTTTTTAGTTGCATACAAAAACTTTTGTTTTTGAACATCTGATTTTAAAACTTTGAGTTTCAAATTCTCTTCCCTCTTCCCTTCCCACCCACCCTCCCTAAGAAGCCGAGCAATTCAATCTAGGCCACACATGTATTATTATGTATAACCCTTCCACAATACTTATGTTGTGAAAGGCTAACTACATTTTGGCTCCTTCCCAACCCATCCCGCTTTATTGAATTTTCTCCCTTGACCCAGTCCCCTTTCCAAAGTGTTTGTTTTGATTACCTCCACCCCCATCTGCCCTCCCCTCCATCATCCCCGCCCCCCCCCCCCCCCCCCCCCCCCCCCCGCCGCCTTTTATTTTTTTTATCTTCCTCCCTCTTCTTTCCTGTGGGGTAAGATACCCAACTGAGTATGTATGGTATTCCCCCTCAGGCCAAATCTGATGAGAGCAAGGTTCACTCATTACTCCCTCACCTGCCCTCTCCCCTCCTCCCAAAGAACTGCTTCCTCTTGCCACCTTTATGCAAGATAATCCACCCCATTCTATCTCTCCCTATCTCCCTCTCTCAGTATGTTACTCTCTCATCCCTTAATTTCATTTTATTTCTTTTAGATATCTTCCCTTCATCTTCAATTCACCCTGCGTCTGCTCTCTCTCTTTTACATATATATATATATATATATATATACACACATATATATATATACATATATATAAACACACACATATGTATATACACATACATACACATACATACATATACACATAGATATATACATACACATTCACTTATATATATACATAAACATATATATATATATATATATATATATATATATATATATATATATATGCATATTCCCTTCAACTACCCTAATACTGAGGTCTCATGAATCATACTCATCATCTTTCCATGTAGGAATGTAAACAAAACAGTTCAACTTTAGTAAGTCCCTTGCAATTTCCGTTTCTTGATTACCTTTTCATGCTTCTCTTGATTCTTGTGTTTGAAAGTCAAATTTTCTATTCAGTTCTGGTCTTTTCACTGAGAAAGCTTGAAAGTCCTCTATTTTATTGAAACTCCATATTTTGCCTTGGAACATGATACTCAGTTTTGCTGGGTAGATGATTCTAGGTTTTAATCCTAGCTCCATTGACCTCCGGAATATCGCATTCCAAGCCCTTCGATCTCTTAATGTAGAAGCTGCCAGATCTTGGGTTATTCTGATTGGGTTTCCACAATACTCAAATTGTTTCTTTCTGGCTGCTTGCAGTATTTTCTCCTTGATCTGGGAGCTCTGGAATTTGGCAACAATATTCCTAGGAGATTTCTTTTTGGGATCTATTTGAGGAGGCGATTGATGGATTCTTTCAATTTCTATTTTGCCCTGTGGCTCTAGAATATCAGGGCAGTTCTCCTTGATAATTTCTTGAAAGATGGTATCTAGGCTTTTTTTTGATCATGCCTTTCAGGTAGTCCAACAATTTTTAAATTATCTCTCCTGGATCTATTTTCCAGGTCAGTGGTTTTTCCAAGGAGACATTTCACATTGTCTTCCATTTTTTCATTCCTTTGGTTCTGTTTTATAATATCTTGATTTCTCATAAAGTCACTAGCTTCTACTTGCTCCAATCTAATTTTTAAAGTAGTATTTTCTTCAGTGGTCTTTTGGACCTCCTTTTCCATTTGGCTAATTCTGCCTTTCAAGGCATTCTTCTCCTCATTGGCTTTTTGGAGCTCTTTTGCCATTTGAGTTAGTCTGTTTTGTAAGGTGTTGTTTTCTTCAGTGTATTTTTCAGTATTTTTTTGGGTCTCCTTTAGCAAGTCATTGACTTGTTTTTCATGGTTTTCTCGCATCCTTCTCATTTCTCTTCCCAATTTTTCCTCTACTTCTCTAACTTGCTTTTCCAAATCCTTTTTGAGTTCTTCTATGGCCTGGGGCCAGTTCATGTTTTTCTTGGAGGCTTTTGTTGTAGGCTCTATGACTTTGTTGTCTTCTTTAGGCTGTATGTTTTGGTCTTCTTTGTCGCCAAAAAAAGAATCCAAAGTCTGAGACTGAATCTGGGCACGTTTTCGCTGCCTGGCCATATTCCCAACCAACTAACTTGACCCTTGAGTTTTTCAGTGGGGTACGACTGCTTGTAGATTACAGAGTTCTATGTTCCACGTTTGGGGGGGAGGTGCCAGCTCTGTCAGACCCGCACTACTCCTTCCCCAAGAACCCCCAGTCCAGGCTGGGCTTAGATCTTCAGCAGGCTGTTGCACTCCTGCTCTGATCCGCCACTTAATTCCTCCCACCAGGTGGGCCTGGAGCCGGAAGTAACAACAGCTGTAGCTGCCCCACCTCTGCTGCCCCCGGGGCTGGAAGCCGAACCGCGAACTCCTTCCACTCCCGCAGCTTTTCCCACTAACCTTCTCCGCAGTCTTTGGTTGTTTGTGGGTCGAGGGGCCTGGTAACTGCCGCAGCTCACATATTCAGGGCGCTAGGGCCCCCTCCGCCCAGCTTCTGTTCTGGATGATCCACGTCTCTCAGGCTGGGCTCTGCTCCACTCCGTTCCCAGCTCCCAAGCTCCCAGCTCCGTGTGGAATAGACCTCACCTAGAGACCATCCAGGGTGTCCTGGGCTGGAGCCCTGCTTCCCTCTGCTGTTCTGTGGGTTCTGCCGTTCTAGAATTGGTTCAGAGCCATTTTTATAGGTTTTTGGAAGGACTCGGGTACGGAGCTCACTCTAGTCCGTGCTTACCAGCCGCCATCTTGGCTCCGCCCCCTCAATTTCTAATTCTTAACTACCACAAAAAGAGCCAGCATCTTTGACTGTTGAAACATTTGGTATTTAAGTTGTCAGCTTAGGGGCAGCTAGGCTGCCCAGTGAGTAGAGCCCTGGAGTCAGGAGGACCTGAGTTCAAATCTGGCCTCAGACACTTGACACACTTACTAGCTGCGTGACCTTGGACAAGTCACTTAAACCCAATTGCCCTGCTTTCCCCCACTCCAAAAAAAAAAAAAACTAATCAAGTTGTCAGCTTAGTAGTATATGACAAGATTAAAACCAATTGTTTTGGCAAATTATTGAAGATGCTGGGGGAAAGTCTCATTTTATCATGTGGTGATTATTCCCTAAGAAAATTAAGTTCGGGGCTTAGGACTTCAGTGTAAAAAGTTAATTTCTAGAAATCCAGTGGCTTGGGACCCAGTGTAGAAATGAATAAAACCGTTAATCTGTGTTCAACTTCAATGAAGAAACTTATCTCTTCGCCCTTAACCAATTCAAAATTCTGATAAGCTAAACAAGAGAATTAGAAGAGTGTCCATGAACAAAACCTAGTTTGAAAAGGTGTGAGCAGTTATGATATAAGATGAACATCATCACAAATAAAAACATCTGCATGCCCAAAGTGCCACTGTTATTTCTTAGAATGTGGATGCCCTTTAAAAATGTTATCGACAATGAAAAAACAACTACATAAGAGCAGGATGTTTAAAGGTAATCTATATTCTATTAACCCGCTAAAGGGCAGTGTAACAAGGGATGCTTAAAGATGAAAAGACTACAGAAGATGAAGAGAAAGACAGAGACTAAAAACTTAACAACTTTAGTACATGCTATATTAGGCTAACTTAGGCAGGCAGACAATTAATATTTAGGTGCTTACTGTGTGCCAGCAACAGAGCTAAGCACCAGGGATGCAAATTGAAGCAAAAATAAAGACAGTTCCTACCTTCAAGAGGGGAAGAAAATACATAAAAGAGAACTTAAAAGTGGTAGGGTGAGATATATTTGTGGGAAGAAGGTGGCTAAGTCAGAAAGTCAGAAGCACAGCAGGAGGGAAATGAACCACTGTAGTCCTGAGCCCCTATTCAAAATGGAAGCCCTGGAAGGAATTCCCTGGTAGGAAAGGGGAAGTATGATGAAGGAGTTTGGTAACAATTGTAAAGACCTAGATTCAGGATCCTCTTCTGACACATGCTGGGTTTGTGACCCCAGGTAGGCCAGCCACTTAACCTTTCAGTGCCCAAACAACAAGACGATAATTTCAGAGAAGGTACCATTATGTACTAATAAAGGGATTTGTTCACAGGAAGGTTTCTATACTGATGAAACTTCGGGTCAGGTTTAAAAAATGTATAGTAATTGTTAGAATCTCCAGGTAAAGCAACCTCTTTGGAAAAACAACTGACCTGAAAACTAGATCCAGGAAAGATAATTTATGAATTATTGGACTACCTGATATCCATGATCAAAGAGCCTAGGCATCATCTTCCAAAAAATTATCATGGAAAACTGCTTTAATATCCCAGATGAAGAGGATAAGTGAAAAAATCCACTTATCACCTCCCTTTTGAAAGAGATCTCAAAATGAAAACTCCCAGGGATATTAGAGTCAAATTTCAAAGTTCTCAGGTCAAGAAAGAAGTATTAAAAGCAGCCAGAAAGAAACAATTAAAATATCATGGAGCCACAGTCACGATCACACAAGATTTAGTAGCTTCCATGTTAAAGACATGGAGAGCTTGGAATATGATATTCTGAAAGGCAAAGGAACTAGGATTACAACCAAAAACAACCTACCCAGCAGAACTGAGTATAATTAATCTGTTAGGGGTAAAATAGATATTTGATGAATTAGAGGACTTTCCACATTCCTGATAAAATGACAGAAAATTTGATTTTCAGATATAAGATTCATGAGAAGTATAAAAAGGTAAACATGAAGGGACTCAATAAAGTTAAATTGTTTATATTCATATGTGGAAAGATGATACATAAAATTCCTGAGAACTATATCATTAGTAGGGCAGTCAGAAAGAGTCTGCATAGACAGAAGGCATGGATGTGAGTTGATTATGCCAGGATGATCTCCTGAAGAAAAAAACAGTAAGGGTGAGAAAATGAATGGACTGAGGGAAGGAGGAAGGGAGAGGTCAATTGGGAAAAATTGTCTCATATAAAAGAGGTGTGAGAAGAAGAGCTTTTATAGTAGAAGAGAAAATGGGGGTGGAGTGGCAGGCAATCCTTGAACCTCATTCTCATCAGAATTATTTCAAGCTATGCCCAAAGGGCTATAACACTGTGCATATTCTTTGATCCAGCAATATCACTACTAGGTCTGTATCCCAAAGAGATCATAAAAAATGGAAAAGGACCCACATGTTGTATTAGGAGGGCAGAGTTTATAATCTCAAAGAGGATCATATACATATCTGAAAGGTTCGGAACCACCGGATATAAGAAACTCTCAAAGTAGAAGGCAGAAGAATCAAAACATATATTTAGGCTCCACAGTAACCAACCCATGAACCAGCAACCCCATTTTGATATATTGATCAAAAGCTTCCAGGCCCAATAAGTATGCCTGGAAAGAGTAACCAGGAGGCTACAGAGAAGCATGACTGCATAAAGCAAAATCATACTTCCCCCTCTATGGTAAAAAGATTACCCACTGGCCTGAAGTCCTTGTTCAGCTTCCTCCCATAGGTCAGCTCTGCCACTGGCAGCTCCTGCTTCAGCTGTGGCTGTGGCTGTGGCTGTAGCTGTAGCTGTAGCTGTAGCTGTAGCTGTGGCTGTGGCTGTAGCTGTGGCTGTGGCTGTGGCTGTGGCTATAGCAGCCTCTGGCTCCAACAGGAGCTACTTTTAACCATCCAGCTTCTGCGGGGGTGTAAGGTACGCCGGGGAAAGCACAGGTTCTTTCAATCTGCTTAAGCAAGGTGAAGGGGTTGACCAGGAAAGCACAGGTTCTTTCCATCAGCTTAAGCAAGGTGAAGGGGTTGACCGGGAAAGCACAGGTTCTTTCCATCAGCTTAAGCAAGGGAAGCAAGGTGAAGGGGCCGACAAGGTTACTCCAGTCCAACATACAAACAGCATTCAGTTCAGGGGAAAAAGCCAAACTAGTCAAGGGCACTTGTTGACTAAGTGCTAAGGAGCCCATTTTTGGTTGCCAACACACATGTACAAAAATATTTATGGCAGTTCTTTTTGTGATGGCAAAGAATTGGAAATTGAGGGGATGCTCATCAATTGGGGAATGTGATATATGAACAAGTTGTGATATATGAATGTAATGGAATATTATTGTGCTATAAGAAATGATGAGCAGATGGATTTCGGAAAAACCTGAAAAGACTTGCATGAACTGATATTGACTTAGTTCTTCTCAGCAATACAATGATCCAAGACAATTCCAAAAGGCTCATGATAGAAAATGCTAATCACATTCAGATGAAGAACTATAGACTGTGTATCAAAGCATAATATTTTCACTTTTGAGGTTTCTTTTCTTTCTCATGGTTTTTTCCCTTTTGTTCTGATTCTGTTCTTTCACAACATGACTAATATGTAAATATGTTTAACATGACTGTACATGTATAGCCTATATCAGAGTCCTTGCTGTCTTCGGGAGGGGGGAGGGAAGGAGAAAAATTTAAAACTCAAAATTTTACAAAAACGAATGTTGAAAAATATCTTTACATATAATTGAAAAAAATGTTATTGAGGAAAAAAAATTTGGTTCAAGGAGGAAAGAATATGTGTGTGTGTATGTATGTATCTATATATATATCTATATATAGATACATATAAATATATATATACATACATATACACAGGGAGGGCAGATTAAGGGAAACAGTGTTCAGAAAGCAAAACATACTTTTGAGGAGAGGGTGCAGGGAGAGAGAGAGAGAGAAAGAGAGAGAGAGAGGGAGGGAGAAAGAGAGAGAAGCAGAGAAGATGAAGGGAAATACAGAGTAATCATAACCGTGAATGTGAAAAACGTGAGCTAACTCATAAAACAAAAGCAGATAACAGATAGATTAAACCAGAATCCAACAATACATTGTATACAGGAGATACATTTGAAACAGAAAGACACACACAGAGTTAAAGGAGGGGGAAGCAGCATCTGATATTCTGCTTCAGCTGAAGTAAAATGGCAGGAGTAGCAATCATGATCTCAGACAAAGCAAAAGTAAAAATAGACCTAATTAAAAGAGATAATCAGGAAAACTACATTTTGCTAAAAGGTAACATAAACAATGAAGTACGTAATTTCAACATATTTTTACAGTAAGTGTATTACATAAAGGCCTCTAAGATTCATTCCCTAACTGATAAATGGTCAAAGGATATGAACAAGCAATTTTCACAAGAAGAAATCAAAGCTATCTATAGCCATATGAAAAATGCTATCACTATTGATTAGAGAAAAGCAAATTAAAACAACTCTGAAGTACCACCTCACTCCTATCAGAAATGACAAATACTGGAGAGAATGAGAGAAAATAGGTACATTAATGAACTGTTGGTGCAGTTGTGAACTGGTCCAACCATTCTAGAGAACAATCTAGAGTTCCCAAAGGACTGTAAAACTGTGCATACCCTTTGATTCAGCAATACCACTGCTCAATCTGTACCCCAAAGAGATGAAAGAAAAGGAAAAAGATTTATATGCACAAAAATAATTTTAGCAAATCTTTTTGTGGTGTCAAAGAATTGGAAATGAAAGGGATGCTCATCAATTGGGGAATGGCTGAACAAGCTGTGGCTTATGATTGTGATGGAATACTATTGTGCTATAAGAAATGACAAGGGTAGTTTCAGAAAAATATTGCAAGACCCATATGAACTGATGCAAAAAATGAAGGGAGAAGAACCAGGAAATCATTGGGCACAGTAACAGCAATGTTGTAATGATGATCAACGTGAAAGACTCGGTTATTCTGATCAATATAATGATCCAAGACAGTTCTGAAGGACTCATGATGAAAAAAAAAAAAAACAAAGCACATCCAGAGAGAGAACTGATGAACTCTGAGTGCATATTGAAATATAATTTTCTTCCTTTCACTTTTCTTTTGCTTTTTTGTGATATGGCTAATATGGAAATATGTTTTCCATGATTCCACATGTATAACTGATATATTATTTGCCTTCTCAGTGGGTGGGGAGCAGTGAAAATGAGGGAGAGACTCTAGAACTTAAAATTTAAAAGGAAAAAAAAAAGTTTAGAATAAATAAATAATATATTCAAACTAGAAAGTCTTCAAGTGTAGGAATGGTGATGTCCCCCAAGGACCAGTCTAGCTACATTTATAAAGGGTAATCATCAGAAGGTGGCCCTAAGGGCATACATTTTGTTTTGGTCACAATAACTTATAAAACTGCCTGCTAGGGTGTAGAAGACTTTTAATTCTCATTGGTGGATAGAGTATCCTACCTGATCAACCCATAGATCTTTTGAAGCATCAAAAATAACTTAGCTTCTATTAAAGTTTCAGCTAGGTTCTTTTTTCCCCTAGAGTTCCCCAAAGGACTATTTCTTAACATTTAGTGCAACTGGTGCAGCTAACATGCTTATTTTTTGTTTGTTTGTTTTTTTAAATAATATTTTATTTTGGCCACTGCTTCTCTGGCAGAACAGGCTGACACTCCCGCCCACCCTCGGCACCCCACCATGCTGGGCTGCATCCCTGGGTGGCCACACCCTGCCCGGTAGGCTAGCATGGACAACCCCAAGGTGACCTTCACCCTGGCGGACATCATGTTCTCCTTCTGCTTCGTCTTTACTCCCAGAGTTCTCAGAAGGGCTAACCATGCCGAACCTACCGTCCGGCTGGCTGGGCATCAAGAACACCAGTGCCACCAGCGCAGGACCAGGGTCACCATACTTGTCCACCCACTGCTGTCGCTGGGGTACTACCTCGGCATGTGCTTTGGGGCATCTGAAAAACAGCTGCATTATTTCAACCAGGCCCCCAAAGGCTAGAAGCTGTTTCTTCTACTTTCAGTCTCTTTCCCCACCACCACTTGCCCCATCGCTTACTACTAGTCCTGGAACAGGTGGGAACGCTACCCACTAGCCAGGATTCTGGCACTCCATGTCCTCCCGAAGCCAGGTTGGCGAGCAGTGGCATCCTCCTTCAACACAGAGTTCCGATGCATTGACAAGTTTGTCACGGAGGTTCCAGGTGCCCAGGTGATTGTGACCGACACCTGGGTGGTGAAGGTGACTACCTATCATATCCATGTGGCTCAGCAGCAGAAAATCAATGTGACAGTGATAGAGTTGTGACAGCACGAGCTCTTGCCGGTCTCCAGTCTGCCTGTCCAGTCTCTCACCATCCCAGTGGCCAGTGTCAATCCTCTCGACAAAGCCTTTGCTATTCGGTTGAATTCTACAGAGTATGGTGAGCTGCGTGAGAAATCACATACCCCAGTGAGGCAATGCAGCCTACCTCATAACCCACCACAGCCTTGGTGTCTTGATTCTGGAAACATTTACATCCTTCATGGAAATCAACTCACCTCGATTCCATTCCCAGCAACCAGAAGCTGGAGGCCCGCATTGGCTGCATGCAGATGAGTGCCAACATTAAGCTAGTGAAGAACTGCCAGGAATCAGATGAGGGCAAGTGCCAGCAGTGTTACTGCTGTCCCATGTGGTGTCTGATGATCATAGTGAAGTGGTTCACTAGCTACCAGGACCAGCAGCACTCAGAGATCTGGCTCCCCAGCCAAATGCCTTGCCCCACCTGCAGGGCCAAATTCTGCATCCTGGACATGTGCATCATTCACTGAATTTCTTTGAGCAAGGATGTGCTCCTGGGGTTGGCTTATGTGGGTGAGTAGTTTTTGAGCTCTTTGGCAAAGGCCCATCTCATTATTGCCATCCCCCTTCTTCTGTTTGGGAAACTCAACAAGTCTCAGCATTTCCCTATCTAAGCTCCTCCAGCCTGTCCTTTCCCTCCAAACACCAGCCCTTCTCTGGAAGCTGATTATTTCACCTTCTTCCTGGGTAAGGGGAGGGGGGGCAGGCAGGACAAGGCTTTAATGTCCAGACTTTGGAAGGAAGATGTGATCAACCCTGCCCTGCCCTCTTTCTCTCTCTACGCTTCATACATAGTGAAGGATCCCAAGGCAATTGCCCATCATCCTCTGTGTGACCAGACTAGCAAAGGGCAAATTTTTGTTTCGTTTTCTGTTTTAAGTAGCAAGTTGGACACTCCCTGACAGGGACTGAGCTTTCCTTCACTGAAGCTATTTGAAAAAGTTTATTCTTTATGAAATTTTGCACAAGTACATACAGTTCTCCAGGATTTCCTCACCCTCACTTTGGCCCTGTACCTGCCCACACAGATGTATAGCATAGGCACGGCCTCTAAGCCCATGCTTATCAAATTGGTATCATTTCAGTGGAAAGTTTAATTCTAGTTTCTGTTTTATTTGATCTCTGGGTGCCCTACCCTGCCCCTGCACCTCCCTTCCCTTGCCTCTCTCTTTCTATCTCTCCCACTCTTGTATTCCCTCCCACCCATGTGTTTTATACCAGATAATCCATTGTAGGTAACTGGAAAGAGGGCTAAGTACTGCTGGAGCAACATACAATTTCCATAGCTTCGGTAGCTGTAGTTTTAAATGCAACCATTTCTTCCAACTCACTCCCAGACTACAGGCCTATAGCGCAGTCCTTTGAGTTCGCCACAGTGTTTAAAGTTGCCTTTCAGGACAACTGTTAGGGACAAGACCAAACACCTTAATTATCTATAATATAAACCATAAAGATATTTAATTTATTTTTCCTTTAAGGAATTTCAAAGGACAATACTAGAATCATCTAAGTAAGATACAAAAGCCTACAACTTTGGGACAAAAACGTATCAATTTCATTGTCTAAATACAAAAAAGGTCTTCCCTCCTTTGCAGGGGTTGCAGTATTTCTAGCCATGTTGATTGTTGGGCCTATTTCCTAGAATTTACCATACTGGGCAATTGAAAGAGAATCACTTGGTATAAAGGGTATGAAACCTCTCATTCCAATAAAGCGTAGGAATCAAAAAACAACATCTTTTTTCCCAATTATATGTTAAAACAATTTTAAACATTTTTTAAAAGTTTTGAGTTCCAAATTCTATTCCTCCCTCCTCCCCTCCCTCCCCTCTCCCTTTCTTGAGATGGTAAGCAATCCAATATAGTTTATACATGTGCAATTATGTAAAATATTTCTATATTGGTCATTTTGTACAAGAAAACAAATATGAAAAGAAGAGAAAGGAAGAAAGAAGAGGAAGAAGAAGAAGAAGAAGAAGAAGAAGAAGAAGAAGAAGAAGAAGAAGAAGAAGAAGAAGAAGAAGAAGAAGAAGAAGAAGAAGAAGAAGAAGAAGAAGAAGAAGAAGAGGAGGAGGAGGAGGAGGAGGAGGTGGAAGGAAGGAATGAAGGGAGGAAGGGAGGGAGGGAGGGAGGAAGGAAGGAAGGGAAGAAAGAAAGAAAGAGAAAGGAGAAAGATTGCATGCTTCATTGTGTATTCAGATAGCATCTGTTCTTTCTTTGGAGGCAGATAGCATGTTTTTTCATGAGTCCTTTGGGGTTGTCTTGGATCATTGCATTGCCAAGAATGCTGAGTCATTCACAGTTCTCTTCACTGTACAATATTGCTGTTACTATGTACAACACTCTCCTAGTTCTGATCACTTCACTTTATATCTGTTCATTTAAGTCTTTCCTGGTTTTTCTGAAATCATCCTGCTTGTCATTTCTTACAGCACAATAATAGTCCATCACAATCATATACCACAGCTTATTAGCCATTCCCCCATTGATGGGCATCCTCTTGACTTCCAATTCTTAACCACCACAAAAAAGAGCTGCTATAAATATTTTTGTACAAAGAGGTCCTTTCCCCCTTTTTTGGATGTCTTTGGGATACAGAACTAGCAGTGGTCTTACTGGATCAAAGGATATGCACAGTTTATAACCCTTTGGGCATAGTTCCAAATTGTTCTCCGGCTTGGTTAGATCAGTTTGCAACTCCACCAACAATGCATTAGTGTCTCAGTTTTCCCACATCCCTTCCAACATTTATCATTTCTCTTTTTTGTCATATTTGCCAATCTGATAGGTGTGAGGTGGTACCTCAGAGCTGTTTTAATTTGCATTTCTCTCATCAATAGTGATTTGGAGCATTTTTTCATAGGACTATATATATAGCTTTGATTTCTTTGTCTGAAAACTGCTTGTTCCTATCTTTTGCCCATATACCAACCGGGGAATGACTTGTGCATTATAAATTTGACTCATTTCTCTATATATTTGAAAAAATAAGGACTTTGTCAGAGATATTTCTGCTTTCCTTTTAATTTTAGTTGCATTGTCTACTCATATTTCTTGATCCCTACTAGTGTAACAGCTCCATGTAGCTGAAAAGGAACTGGAATGAGAATCAGGAGGCCTTGATTCTAGTCTCAGCCATGCCACTAGCTAGCCAGTGAGGCAGCTGGGGGTGCCGTGGTTAAAAGTGCTAGAGTTGGAGTCAGAATGGCCTGAGTTAGAATCCTGTCTGAGGTACTTATTAGCTTTGTGACCTTAGGTAACTCACTTTATATATCTCTGCCTCAGTATTCTTAAAGAAAAAGTGGGAGAGTTAGATTAGATGATAGCCTAAGTCTCTTGCATCTCTAAATCCGTGATCCTATGATCTTCTAATGAGCTCTGTGAGGTTTTTTAAAAAGAAGGCTTTCTGGAATCCTATCGAAGGTATACCTGTTCTGGGTATGATGTTGAGCTAGATAATTGTTAAGGTTCCTTCCAATTCCAAAATCCCATGATCCAGATTAGTAAAAGGTTAGGACATTTCTGGTATGGAGAATATTAGAGGAGGAATTGGAACAGGGAGGGTGATATCCAGACCTAGGATTTCAATGCTATGGGGAACTCTTGTTATGAAAACTCCTTCCACCTGGTCATATCTATATCATATCTATAAGTCACTTTCTTAGATGTGATGCCTGGAACATTGATAGGTTAGATGACTTGCCCAGAGTCAATCATTCAGTCAGTCAATAAGCATTTATCAAACTCCTATTGTGTACCAAGCAGGGAGGGTCACACAACTAATATGTATCAAAAATAGGGCTTAAATATAGATCTTTCTGACTCCAAGGCCAGGTCTCCATGCCACACTGCCTCATGGAGAATATGGTCATACACAAGATGAAAATAATTGTAGAATATGGTGGATAGTGTTGTGAAAATATCACATTGAAAAGAGCTGGATTATAGGAGAATGTTGTAAGAAGGTTCATAATCATCCTACCAAACTCCTTTTATGAAACAAATACGATACTGATACTGATTACATCTATGTAATATAAAGAGTATACATTAGGACCGAGTGGAATTCATACCAGGAATGCAGGAATGGTTTAACATAAGGAAAACTATTAACACAATTGATTATATCACTGATAAAAGTTTTTTTAAATCATAAAAAAGAGAGCTCATAATCTATACTCAAGATTATACAGTCAAAAGTTGAGATCCCTCTGTTAGCACTAGAAAGAGGCATTTCAGCCTGACATCATTCCCAAGGTGAGCAAGGGGATGTTGTTATAAGGGACTATGAAGGGATGCTAAGTGGGAATTTGGAATTGTGGTCTTTGGAAGGTTCCTCCAAGGACTAGTCAAGTTGATAGTACTTCAGGTAGCTGGGAAGAATAGACAAGCTCAGAAATGTCCGTAGCAAAATAATTCAATAAGATGATGGCATCTCTCTTATACATTCCTCAAATCTGCATTCATCAGACTTCCCACTGCTAAGTGCATCTCTTCATCAATTATTAAATGCCGTCATTCTCTATGAAAAAATTTATTTGCCTCTTTGGGATTAAGGAAATCATCATCATCGTAATGGATAATACTCCAAGGACTTGAGTTTCATTGGTGTGGGAATACCCTGCATTGTTAAAGAATTATCTGAGGTTTAGAGAGGTTAAGGGATTTGTTCATGGTCAAACAGGCTGCATAGTGGAGCACAGGGCTGTCCAAAATATGGCCCACCAGCTGCAGTGCCATTTCATGTGGCTTGCCTGGGGGTTTTAATTTTCACGGACAAAAAAATAAAATAGTAATTTGCGTGGAATGCATATTAGACTTTTTAATTCCATCACTAATAAATAATCTCATTGATGCTAATTTTCTTCAGCGTTTTTAATCAGTATTATGGACGGAACATACTGCATTGAGTTTTCAATCTGTGGATGTGTTCTGTCTGCATGATGCAGACTGGTCAGTATACACCTACCTTTATATTGTTGTGTTTTGTGTTTGCTTTCGCTCTTTGGGCCTTCATATTGATGATGCGGGTTCCCCCGCTTTCTATTAGCGTACTGTATTTTTTATTCTAGGTGTGGCCCTTGAATAATTATTTTATTTTAATGCAGCCCTAAGATAACCTAAGGTTGGACAGCCCTGGTGTAGCAGATAGAGGGTTTAGTCAAGAAAAGCTGGGTTTAAATCCCACTGCAGATTCTTTCTAGCTGTGTGACCCCAGGCAAGTTCCTTAACCTTTATGGGACTCAATTTTCTTTCTATAAAATGAGAAGTTCGGACCCTATGATCTTTAAGACCCCTTCAGCTCTAAATCTATGATCCCACAAATATCAGAGGTAGAATTTGAACCCAGCTCCTCCTGATTCTTTATCTTTTAATTTAGAATAGATAACCCTCATACCTTAGGTGATCTTCAGTGCTTCCTACACTGTGGGTTGTGACTCCATATGGGGCTGTGAAAATTTTGGCATCAGTAAAAAATTTCTAAATACCCAAAGACCAAAGATCATTTAAAAATCGAACTCATAATAAATTTGAGGGTTTTTGGGCAGCGCTTGCCTGTGTTGCATCACACAACTTCCCTACAGCCTTGGTTCTGCACCCAAAGCATGCACACTTTGCACTGTGCATGCCCTCAGGCTATGCGATGCCAACCAACACTGCCAACAGGAAAAGGGTTCCAGAGTGGGAAAACTGTAAGAAGTCCTAATAACCTGTCCTTGGATACCTCATCTGTAAAAACGAGGATATAGAATTCAATTCTACAAGCATCTTTTAAATACTTACTATGTGCCTGGCACTTTGCTAGGTGCTGGGAACATAAGGAGAAAATGAAACATCTCTTGCCCTCAAGAAGTTTGCATTCTAGAGCAAAGAAACAACATATACACAAGTAAGTGGAAAATTCCTTTTCCTGAGTATTCTCTTATGGCCTCTTCTGCATATGAAATGTGCTATTTGTGCCTGTTAGTCTTAGAGTCAGACATGGGTTCTATCCATATTGTATACCTTAGCATATAAACAGTAGTTATCTTGATTTGCCAAGATTCTGACTATCTGAGATAACTGTACATTGCCAGTTAACACAACTGAACATATTTTAAAAACCTTTCCATATAAGCAACCTTAATAAGTCTGTGATATATGGCGCCACATCTCTGTCTTTATTAGACTTTTTTTAGGGCAATTGCAGAAGAGCTCATAGTTGTTCACAAGCCATGCCCCTTTCATTTCTATTCAGATGGAAGCATATAATGGGCACGTTGTTTACAAAAAAATGATTAAACAAACAGATGTAGATGTGACCTAGCCACTGAATTATGCTTCATGATCACAGACTGGAGCATTCTCCCTGACAAACTGTCTCACTGACATATGCTCTTGCTTATAAGTGGGTAGAGGTGGTTTATCTCATATACTTTCCTACTTTTTAAGAAGGAATGAGTACACGTTCCAGTGAAAGTGGACCAAGACTTAACATCTCCCTTTAGGAAAGATGGCATGTACTTATTTTGTTTTTTTCCTATTTGTTTGCTTTTGTGAGGATGACATTGAAAAAAAGACATACAGAAATTCTGGCAAATATGGCAGTGTGAAAGGTACCAGCCAAACCCAAATCACTCTAGAACCACATCAGGAACAATGCATCTAAGAGAAATAATCATGAGTTAATTCTGAGAAACTTGCAGAGTTTCTGCCTCAGTAACCCCTGCACCAGGTCGTCCAGACCCAGGACAAGAGGCAAGGCCTGGTTTCAGCTCCACATCATAAGCCACGGAGGAGATTCTGGTTCAAACTCTGGGTGCCAGGCCAGGACTACAGTGGTAAGTAGGGCTTGACTTTACCATCCCATCCAAAACTGCTTCAGAAGATACAGATTAGAGAATATAAACTATACCTTGGTATCCTTGTCCAGGGCTATGGGATGGAGCCCTGAGTAAATTGGGAAACCTCATCTAAGACTGTTGATGAGGGCAGTCCCAGAGCTTTGTTCAACGGGTCTATACACTACTGTAGCAGGGGAAGAAAGACCAACACAATCCCAGATCAGCTATTCCAGTTTATAGTGTGTGAGGGAACAAGGCATAGTTTTTAGGACATTTTTTAGGACCACAACCTCCTCCTCCATATCACAGACAAAGACTGCCATTGGAATGAAAGCTAATAAAATTCATCAGTCACGCTTCTAGGTTGCTCTATTTCGAGTCTAGGAAATGAAAGCTCATTGTGGTTGCTTGTAGCCATTTAGTTCTGCTGCAGATTCTTCCCTGAAAGACAGAAGTAGCAATATCACTAGCATTTATAGCTGGACTGGACCTTAGAAGAACTTTAATTCAACCATCTCAAATTATAAATGACAAAACTTAGTCCCAGAGCAATGAAGCGACTTGACTAAAGTTCCACAAGCAAATATTCAAACGAATGTCCTCTAATTGCAAATCTAGCATTTTTTCTTACTGTCCCACTCTTCCTCAAATGCCTTGTATCCTAAAAGTAGTAGAGGAGACTATTGCCCTTCCAGAATCCCATAATCTTCAAAGGTCAAAGCTAGAACAAAGAAAGACAAACTCTAGCTTTGAATGAATTTTTTTTTCTTGTTGTAAAGAAAGAAAAGAAGAGTCAGGAAAAGAAAGCACTAGTGAAAAAATGAGGAGATTAGAGGAACTAACTCTTTCACATAATTTTAGTATTAAAGATTTATTTATTTGTTAAAGATCTAAAGATTGTTTATTTATTTATTAAAGATTTACATATTAAAGATTTGTTAAAGAAAAGATAATACAGGCATAGAGGTTAGGGTAGAGGGACGAAACATCTCATGGCCCATAATTTTATCTGAGTCAGACAAGGGAAGGTAGGAGGAAAAAAGCATATAATAGAGAAATGAAAAAGACTCAATAGAGAACTGGTCAGGGATAAGAAGAATGAAGAATGGAACTTAGAGAGCATAGTGTGGGAAAACGAACAGCCACAAGCAAAACAAATTTAAATTACGGAGGGCTACTTAAGAAGTGGGAATTAGAAGGAGAGAGAGAGAAAGAAAGCACAAGATGCAGTGATCTAGGTCTGGGCTGAATGGTATAAGGAGGTGTGGATTAGGATCAGATGGTTCCAACTATAAATTACTAATGTTAGTTTCATTCCCTTTCTCTTTAGCTTATTTTTCCACGTAAACTTTGAAGACAAGGAGGGAGAATAGGATGTAATAAAGTGAAAAACAAATCATAATTGTGAGTATGAGTGGGTTGAACTCACCCATGAAAGAAAAGAGAATGGCAGAATGAGTCAGAAAGCAAATTCTAACACTGATTTTGAAGAGATGAACCTAAAACATAAAAAGTCACAAAGCCTTAAATGAAGGATTTGAATAGGATTTATTTTCCTTCAAGTGAATTCTTAAAAGCAGTAGTGTAATTTTGCTCTCAGCCAAGGGAATCATAAAAACATGCACAATTAAAAGAGACCAGGAAAACTACATTCTGCTTAAATTTTTTTAAATCAATATTAACATATATGTATTTACTGGCATAATGTAATGGAAAGAATGATAAATTTTTAATCATAGAACTGTATCCTGTTCTTGCTACTTACTCTGCATGTGATTTTGGGAAAGTCACTTAATTTCTCTGGGTCTCAGTTTTCTCATCTGTAAAATTAAGAAGGTTTTATTACAAAAATTCTGAAATAAAAATCTGTATTTCTGTTTAATTCTTATTCTGGTCTATGAGCTTAAAGGAAAAGCTAATCAAATTAAAAGATAAAATAATAAAACAATAATTGTGTAGGATTTCAATGTATCCCATTTCATATCTAGAATAAAGCTACAAAGAAATCTACCAGAAATACAAACAAGAAAGAAGTTAAGGCACTGAGAAGAATTTTATTTTTTAACTTTTTTCAGGTTTGTCCATTTCTTTTTTTAAATAGTATTTATTTTTTTCCCAGTTACATGTCAAGACACTTTTTAGCATTCATTTTTACAAGATTGAGTTCCAAATTTTTCTCCCTCCCCTCCCCTCTTCCTAAAATGGTAGGCAATTTAATGTAGGTTATACACGTGCTATCACGGAAAACACATTTCCATATTAGTCACAGTTATGAAAGAATAAATGGATCAAAAGAGAAAAAAACAGAAAAGAATAAAGTAAGTGAAAAAAATATGCTTCCATCTGCATTCAGAGTCCTTCAGTTCTTTATCTGGATGTAGATAGCATTTTCCTTTGTGAATCTTTTGTACTTGTCTTAAATCGTTGTGTTGCTGGGAAAAGCTGAGTCATTCATAGTTGATCATCACACAAAGTTGCTGATACTACGTACAATATTTTCCTGTTTCAGCTCATTTCGCTTTGCATTAGTTCATACAAATCTTTCCAGGTGTTTCTGAAATCTTTCTGTTCATCAATTCTTATTGCACGATACATTCATATACCACAGCTTGTTTAGCCATTCTCCAACTGATGGGTATCCCTTCAATTTCCAATATTTTGCCACCACAAAAAGGGCTGCTATAAATATTTTTGCACATGTAGGTCCTTTTCCCTTTTTTAATAATCTCTTTGGAATACAGACCTAGTTTTGGTATTGCTGGATCAAAGGGTATTTACAGTTTGGTTGCCCTTTGAGCAACTAAATTTCTCTCCAGAGTGGTTGGATTAGTTCATAACTTCACCAGCAGTGCATTAGTGTCCCAATTTTCCCTCATCTTCTCCAAAATTTATAATTTTCCTTTTTTAAAAAAAAATAATATTAGCCAATCTGACAGGTGTGAAGTGGTACCACAGAGTTGTATTAATTTGCATTTCTCGAATCAAAAGTGATTTAGAGCTCTTTTTTATAGGCCTATAGATAGCTTTGATTTCTTCCTCTGAAAACTTCCTGTTCATATCCTTTGACCATTTATCACTTGGGGAATGCCTTGTATTCTTATAAATTTGACTCAGTTCTCTACATATTTGAAAAATGAGATCTTTATCAGAGATATTTGCTGTAAAGATTGTTTCCCAGCTTTTTGCTTTCCTTCTAATCTTGCTTTTGCAATCTTTGTTTCTTTCCTTCTAATCTTTGTTTGTGCAAAAGCTTTTTAATATAATATAATCAAATTATTTATTTTACCTTTCACAATGCTATCTCTTCTTTGGTCATGAACCTTTAACTCACTTAACTTCTCCTTTAAGAATTTGGATGCTATACCCCTTGGCGCATATATGTTTAGTATTGATATTACTTCATTGTCTATGGTACCTTTTAGAAAGATGTAGTTTCCTTACTTATCTCTTTTAATTAGATCTATTTTTGCTTTTGCTTTGTCTGAGATCAGAATTGCTACCCTTGCTTTTTTTTCACTTCAGCTGAAACATAATAGATGCTGCTCCTGCCCCTTACTTTTACTTACTCTGTGTGTCTCTCTGCTCCAAGTATGTTTCTTATAAACAACACATTGTAGGATTCTGGTTTCTGAACCACTCTGCTATCTACTTCTGTTTCCATTCACACTCGCAGTTATGATTACTGGGCATTTCCCTCCATCCTACTTTTCCTCCTGTTTGTCCTCTTTCTCCTTTCACTTTTTCCCTCCTCAATGGTGGTTTGCTTCTGTCTACCACCTCCCCCAGTCTGCCCTCTTTTCTGTCAGTCCCCTTTATTTAATATCCTCCCCTCCTACTTTCCTGTGGGATGAGAGAGATTTAGATTTCTATATTCAAATTATTGTGTATATTATTCCCTCTTTGAGCCAATACTGATGAGAATAAGGTTTAAACAATGCTCATTGCTCAACCTCCTATATTTTCCTCCACTGTAATAGATTTTTGTGCCTCTTCATATGAAATAATTTACCCCATTCTACCTCCCCCTTCCTTCTGCACCCAGTGTACTCCTCTTTTCTCATCTCTTAACGATTTTATCTGATTCCTTCAAATTCACTTTATACTAGTATCTTCTATGTATATTCCTTCTAGTTGTACTATTAGCGGTACAATTTTTAAGAGTTACAAGTATCATCTTCCCATGTGGGGATATAAATAGTTCAACTCCATTCAATCCATTATGTTTTCTTTTCCCTTTTCCCCTTTTCAGGCTCCTCTTGGGTCTTGATTTTTGAGATCAAATTTTTTGTTTAGTCCTGGTCTTCTCCTTATAAAAGCTTGAAATCCTTCTATTTCACTGAATGACCACTTTTTTCCCTTAAAGTATTATGCTTAATTTCCCTGGGTAAATGATTCTTAGCTGTAGCCCTAGCTTCTTTGCTTTCTGGAATATCATATTCCATGACCTTAGATCCTTTAATGTTGCAGCTGATAAATCCTATGTAATCCTTATTGTGACTTCCCAATATTTGAATTGGTTCTTTCTGTCTACTTAAAGTATTTTTTTCCTTCATCTGATAGTTATAAAATTTAGCTATAATACTCTCTGGAGTTTTTATTTTGGGATCTCTTTCCCAAGGTGATCAGAGAAATCTTTCAATGACTTTTTTGCCCTCTGGTTCCAGGATATCAGGGCAGTTTCCCTTTATAATTTCTTGAAAGATGCTGTCCAGGTCCTCCTTTTGATTATGGCTTTTAGGTAGTCCAATGATTCTGACATTCTGGCCTCTCTTGGATCTATTTTCCAGGTCAGTTATTTTTCCAATAAGGTATTTTACATTTTCTTCTATTTTTTTATTCTTTTGAATTTCTTTGATTCTTGATGTTTCATGGAGTCGATAGCTTCCACTTGCCCAATTCTAACTTTTGAAAGATGAATTTATTGCTTTTTTCTAATTTTGTTCTTTTTATTTTAAAAATTATTCATGTGGAATGGATACCTAAGAAATGGGAGGGAGAAATACAAAGGAAAATTTAGATGACTAAAAAAGGTAACATGGGTGGGACGGGTGAGGAGACAGAGGGGGAGAAAATTTGAAACTCAAAAACTTGAGGAACTGAATGCTGTAAACTAAAATTAAAAGTAAATTAATTAATTTAAAAAGATAACAATAAAATTTTAGTTCAAAAATAATTTGAGGAATTAAAATAAAAACTATGAAACAACCTTTTACTCAGAAAATTGACAAAGATGATGATAGATACTAATAGTCATTGCTGGCGGAGTTTTGGAAAGAAATACATGCTAAATACACTGTTAGTCAAGCTATAATTTGTCTAATAATACTGGAGAACAAGTTGGAATTGTGTCTAAGAACATGATTAACTTTCCCTTTTAACCAAAGATTCCATTATTAGGCATATACTTCAAGAAATCAAAGATAAAAACTGAGGCCTATATGCACCAATATATTTATAGTATCAAAGGACTGGAAATCAAGTAGACGTCCATAAATCAGGAAATGGTCAAAAAAAGATTTGATACATGATATAATAAAATATATAAAATATAAAAATATAATAAATTACAAATATGAACAGTATAGAGAAGTATAAGAAAATTCACACGAAGTGAAGTCATCAGAATCAGGAAAACAATCTATATAATGACTTCAGTAGTGTTAATAGAAAGAACAAGAACAAATCAAAACTGAATATAGAGGGGACAGAGCCAAGACAGTGGCTTGAAAACAGAGATTTGCTTAAACTGTCCCTCAAACCCCTCCAAACACCTGTAAAAATCATTCCGAACAAATTCTAGAGCTACAGAACCCACGAAATAACAGAGGGAAACAAGTCTCTGGCCCAAGACAGCCTGGATGGTTGCTGGGAAGGATTTATCTCACTGAGCTGAGAGCAGAGCACAGCCCAGCTTGGGCCTTACCTGAAGATACCAGGCCAGGAGTAGACCAGGCAGAGCAGGCCTCAGGGCACTGAATCACTGAGCTGTGGCAGTTACCAGATTTCTCAACCCACAAATGCCAAAGACAACAGAGTAGGTCAGTGGGTAAGATCTGGGTAAGAGAAGTGGGTGGTCTGGCTCCAGACCCAGGGGTGGTGGAGGTAGCAGCAGGAAGTTCCAGCGGCTGCTTCTAGAGCTCCCGTGGCAGCTGCTTCCAGAGCCCCTGGCCCACATGGTGGGAGGAATCAAGCAGCAGATCAGAGCGGGAGTACAAGGAGCACTTTGCTGGCACAGAGGCAGGGTTCTCTTGCTTTGCCTGCTTGTATATGGGTCCTGGTCCTGGTTGGCAGTTCTTGGGGGAGGAGGAGTGCTGGTGTGGCAGAGCTTGTGATGGCTGTGTAGAGGGAGTCCTTCTGGTAGTTTCTTGGCAGAAAGGAGTACTTACACTCACAGACCAGAGCACAGGCCATACTACCTCAGAATAGAAGTAGCTCTGAAAATAGCAGCACAAAATCCTTGAAGCTCAGGACAAAGCACTCCCCACTTTGAAAGCAGTAATACCCTGACAAAAATGCTCAAAAGTCAAGTAATTGGCTGGGAAAATGAGCAAGCAGCATAAAAGGATTCAGACTCAGACTATAGAATCTTTTCTGGTGACAAAGAAGATCAAAACATACAGCCAGAAGAAGTCAACAAAGTCAAAGATCCTACATCAAAAGCCTCCAAGAAAAATATGAATAGGTTACAGGCCATGGAAGAGCTCAAAAAGGATTTGGAAAAGCAAGTAAGAGAAGTAGAAGAAAAATTGGGAAGGGAAATGAGAGTGATGCAAGAAAATCATGAAAAACAAGTCAATAACTTGCTAAAGGAGACCCAAAATATACTGAAGAAAATAACACCTTAAAAAATAGACTCACCTAAATGGCCAAAGAGGTCCAAAAAGAGGAGAAGAATGCCTCAAAAGGCAGAATTAGTCAAATGGAAAAGGAGGTCCAAAGACCACTGAAGAAAATACCACCTTAAAAATCAGAATGGAGCAAGTAGAAGCTAGTGAATTTATGGGAAATCAAGAAATTAAAAAACACAACCAAAGGAATGAAAAAATAGAAGACAACATGAAACATCTCATTGGAAAAACCACTGACCTGGAGAATAGATCGAGGAGAGATAATTTAAAAATTATTGGACTACCTGAAAGCCATGATCAAAAAAACAGCCTAGACATCATCTTTCAAGAAATCATCAAGGAAAACTGCCCTGATATTCTAGAACCAGAGGATAAAATAGAAATTGAAAGAATCCACCGATTGCCTCCTGAAAAAGATCCCAAAAAGAAAACTCCTAGGAATATTGTCACCAAATTCCAGAGTTCCCAGGTCAAAGAGAAAATATTGGAAGAAGATAGAAAGAAACAATTCAAGTATTGTGGAAACACAATCAGGGTAACACAAGATCTAACAGCTTCTACATTAAGGGATTGAAAGGCTTTGAATATAATATTCTGGAGGTCAAAGGAGCTAGGATTAAAACCAAGAATCACCTACCCAGCAAAACTGAATATAAAACCCCAGGGCAAAATATGGATTTTTGATGAAATAGAGGATTTTCAAGCATTCTTAATGAAAAGACCAGAGTTGAATAGAAAATTTGACTTTCAAATACAAGAATCAAGAGAAGCATGAAAAGGTAAACAGGAAAGAGAAATCATAAGGGACTCACTAAAGTTGAACTGTTTTGTTTACATTCCTACATAGAAAGATGATATTTGTAACTCATGAGACCTTTCTCAGTATTAGGGTAATTGAAAAGAACATACATGATATATAGACAGAGGACATAGGGCGAGTTGAATATGAAAGGATGATATCTAAAAAACAAAATTAAGGAGTGAGAGAGGAATATATTGGGAGAAGGAGAAAGGGAGAGATAGAATGGGGTAAATTATCCCACATGAAAGTGGCAAGAAAAAACTGTTATAATGGAAGGAAAGAGGGGGCAGGTGAGGGGGAATGAGTGAATCTTGCTCTCATTCGATTTGATTTAAGGAGGAAATAACACAATCAGTTGGGTATCTTACCCTACAGGAAAGTAGGGGGGAAGGTGATAAGAGGTGGGGGGATGATAGAAGGGAGGGCAGATTGGGGGGAGGGAGGTAGTCAAGAGCAAGAATCCCTTTTGAAAAGGGACAGGGTCAAGGAAGAAAACTGAATAAAGGGGGACAGGATAGGATGGAGGGAAATATAGTTAGTCTTTCACAACATGACTACTATGGAAGTGTTTTGCATGATGATACTTGTGTGGTCTATGTTGAATTGCTTGCCTTCTTGAGGAGGGTGGGTGGGGAGGGAAGAAGGGAGAGAATTTGGAACTCAAAGTACTCTTTTGAACAAATGTTCAAAAAAAGCTTTTACATGCAACTGGGAAATAAGATATACAGTCAACAGGGTGTAGAAATCTATCTTGGCTTACAAGAAAGTAAGGGGAAAGGAGATAAGGTGGGGGTGGAAGTGGGGTGACAGAAGGGAGGGCAGACCAGGGAAAGGGACAATTAGAATATATGCCATCTTGGGGTGGGGGAGGGTAGAAATAGGGAGAAAATTTGTAACTCATAATCTTGTGGAAATCAATGTTGAAAACTAAAATATTAAATAATAAATAAGCAAAAAAAACCCTCAAACCCTGAATATTGAATAACAGCAATAGCTAAAGTTGGCAGTAAAGAAAATAGGGGGGAGGTGCTATGGTATGGAATGCTAGATTTAATGTTAAATTAGATTAATATGCTAGTTAATTTTAATGACTTCTTAAATACCTTTTTTTCTTTTTAGCATTTATTATAAGGAATCATTCTGTTGGGTAGGAGAAGGTAGAGTACAATGAGAAATGTCTGGGATATAAAAGTGAAATATCTCAATAAACCTAAAAATAATAATAGCTAGCTTTTGGGTAGCATTTTAAGGTTTGCAAAGCACTTTACATATGTCATCTCGTTTGAAAGAATGGTAGGCTAGAAAATATAAAAATGAGTGTGGCCATTGGTCATTTCTGACATGGCACAATTCCATGCTTCTTCAGAGTAGATTGTCTTCATAAGATGAAATAATTTCCTTCTATTTCTTAGTATTAACAGGACTACAGAAACATGCCTCTTTTTAGCCTTTAACCTCTACATTATTGTTAGCTCAAAAGTTATATGACCAATGAAAATATAGTAGCTATTGGACCTCAATCCATAGTTTGTAAATAATTAAAAGAGATTAGTTTATTCCATATTCAACCTACTTTTTTAGATTTTAATTAATTTATTAATTTTTAGTTTAGAACATTCAGTTCCACAAGCTTTTGAGTTTTAAATTTTCTCCCCCTCCCTCCCCACTCCATGCCCCAAGATGGCATGCAATCTGATATAGGCTCTACATATACATTCATATTAAATATTTTATCATATTAATCCTGATTCAACTTACTTTTCAAGGAAGAAAAAAGATTGTCCATGAGATCTTCATTGAATTAAAAACCAATTACTGTATTTCCTGTTATAGACAAGAGAAAATTTGGGTGAAATGAGTTTTTCCATTTAGAAGGAAGCTTCAATAACTTAGGTCAAACCTTGGCAAATACTAATATTTGTTTAAGTATTAATGGATTTATAAATCAAGCACCAAGTTGTTAAAGGAGTCTAATTCCTCTGACTTGAATCAACAGTGCAAATAACATCACTGAATAGACCTGCATGTCTTTCACAGGGTGCCCTCTGATGCTCCTGGCATATTTCCTAGATGTTATGTCAGAAGGGAAAAGAACCAATGGACCAGACAGCATCTGATGCAATGTTTATGATCTATCATTTGACAAAACCAAAGGTGTTTTAAGCATCAAAACAGAAAGCAGAAAACATACCCCCAGACACATCCTCTGCATCATACCCTTAACCTTTCATAAAACTTCCACATATGACAGTGTCTACTATTTCCATAAACGCTCTACATTTGTCAAATTCTTTTCACAAGCATGCATTTGGTGCTCAAAACAACTCTGTGAAGATGTAGAAAGGAAAGGAATGATTGATGCCCATTTTACAGGTGAGAAAAGAATTTCAAAGAGGTTTTATGAAATGATCAAATTCACCTGGCTTGTGAGGGTCAGGGCTGAGACTATGATCATAGGATTATAGTTAAAGTAAGAAGAGATTTCAGAAGTCATTGAGTCAAGTGCTCTCATTTTACAGATAAGCACACGGAGGCCCAGAGAGGTTACAAGATTAAGCTCTTACTGACGGTCCAATGTTCTTTTCATCATACAATGCTGCCTTTCCTGTATGTTCTCTTAATGAATCCTTACAGTCACCTTTCTACATTGGACCTAGTACATAATTTGTACAATAGTGAACACTTAGGCTGTGAGAAGGTAATGTTTACTTTAGGGCCCACCTGAAAGGACTCCAGTGATACATAATAGTGAGTAAAGTGTTCAATCCAGGTTTAGTACTTCCCTAAGTCTCCATGATAGAAAAAGTGAAGAAGCGGGGGGAAAGCACCTGATTCCATGGAAGGAAATCTGACTTAACAAATGTCTATTGATTGGCTGTTTGGTTGATTGATTTGAAACCAGGAAGTTCTAATCCTGGATTTCCCATGAATTAGTTGTAACCTTGGGAAAGTCTCAACATTTTATAAACAATAAATTCTTTGTTTTTGTTTTCTGACGTTGTCACATTTTTCCTTCTACCTCTGTTTTGTGGATGAATTTATCCCACTCATATTCATAATTATGATTGTTGGGTTTCCTGTCTTATCTCCCTCTCCAAAACCCTCTAGTTATGAGAAACAGAAAAGGGGATAAATGAAAGGAAATCACCATTAGTTGTCTGAAGAGGGAACAGTCTAATTCCAGTCTCTGTCCAAACAGGAAGTGCTTCAGATTAGTATTTTTACAAATTGAGAATATTTTATAAGTTAGATGAAACAAAATTTATTACATGTACATTAAGTGCAAGACACTGTGGTAAATCTTAGGGAAAGGAAGAGAAGAAGCTAGTTTCTGTCCTCAAAGAGTTTACATTCTCCTAGATGAAAGGGTCTTTAACATTGTCTACATTAGTGACCCAGGTCTTCAAAAAGAAGTGTTAACTTCTCCAAGAAGCCTTCCTTTAAATGTTCACACTTCCACACCCCCATTTTAAATTGATCTTTCCTTTCTCAGATTTCTTATAGCACTTTGCCTGGACCTCTACTGTCCTCTTATCCCTCCGTGTCTTTCTCCTTGTATTAGATTGTCAGGGACTTGAAAACAGGATCTGGGTCACCATGGTTTTGTACCTTCAGCTACTAGTACGATGTCTTCCACTTAGTGTTCATTAAATTGAATAGAACAAAATGATCTAAGGAGAAATAGCTTCCTAAAACATTTGCTGGTTGTTAAGTAGGTCATGATAAAATAACAATAAAATAATAAAAACAAATGCTTATGATTTTACATCTATACATATTTGTGTCTAATGGTAGTTATCTTTGGGGGAAGGGGAAAAGATATTTACATGATAACTTTATTATATATTTAAAAGGAATAGCAAGTTGTACACAATGGATTTTCAGTTTCATGTACAATTATCTTTTTTAAAATTTTAGTATGATATGGAGATGCTTGTTTTATTCCACAAATGAAAAATAAAATAAATAATTTTTAATGGTCATGATGCAAATTATAGAGTGAGGATGCAAGCTGGAGAAGAAGTAGAAATATATTCAGGAAAGGTTAAATTCTATCTTATCAGTTTCATCCATTCCAGTAACCATTCATTAATCTGCATCATCTTCACTTTCCAGTACAGGGCCACACCTTAACTCTCACCTGAACCTGACCCTGAACCTGAACCTGAACCTACTCTGCTTCCAAGATCCTGTACCCTGTTATTCCCCTTTCTGGACACCAGCCTCCAGAATATCACCTCCCTCATCGCCTCACTCTTCCCATACCAACTTTTTGATCACATCATGAGCTGTGGTTCATCCAGGCTTCCCTATTCCAGGTAGGACAGGAAATGGAATTTGCAAAGGTAGGATTAGGCTTAATATAAGGAAATACTTCCTGAAATTTAGAGCTGTAAAAAGTGAAAGGTGATGACTTTGGAAAGGAGTGAGTTCCCTATCATTAGAGTTCTTCAAACAGAGTCTATGTGACCACTTGCTGGGGGTCATGGGATCATAGATTGAGAGCTACAAGGGTCCATAGAAGTCATCAAACCCAACTTTTTTTATGGAGATGAAATAGAGCAGAGCATAGGACACACAGCAGAAAATGCCTAGGGCGGGATTTCAGTCAAGATAATCCTGACTCCAAATCCAGTACTTTATCCATGGTGCCATGGTAACTTTAGAGAATATTTTGGGTTATGTACATGTTGAAGTATATCACCTCTAACTATATGGCTTTGCAATCTGAAAATTCTCTATTCTGTTTTCTTTTCCCATCCCCCCCCTTTTTTGGCTTCCTTTTCCTATAGTCTTGAGTCAGTTATTTCAATAAGGCACTATCCATTACCCCGTGTCTATTTTGCCCTTCTTCTTGTATTCTTTCCGTGCTGATCTCTAACCTTGGGTCACCTTTACCATCTACCATCTTTTCTCTTACTTCTGAGCCACTGAACTCTGTTGGAGGGGATCATGAAGTCATAATGACTCCTTCCTAAAAATCCACATTGCCACATTGCAGTCTTTTTGTTCTCCTCCTATTGAGGATTCCCCACGGTGGCTTTTGCAAATTTTTCCTTCTCTTCTCATGTCTCAAATCCTATATTCTCTATATACTAATACTTCTTAACTTAGACCATTGAGACCATCCAATACAAACTTTCTTTATGTCTGCTCTTGTGGGCCTCAAAACCCTTGTTTTTTCTTGATTCTTTCCCTCCAGCCTCAGAGAATGAGGTAACTCTCTTCCTTGACAAGATTAAATTATCCATTGTGAGGGGCCAAGAAGGAGAGAAAGTGTTGTGGACTAGAAAGGGCACTGGAATTGTAGTGTGGTAAACTTGTTTGAGTCTTGGCTCTGCTGTTTACTATGTAGAGACACATTCTCCAGCTAGGTTGTTGTATTTGTTCCTTTGTTTTAGAAGAGGACCATGACATCAGGGAAATGATGACATGACTTGCAGTTGACTTTGAGTTGAGTGAGGGAGGGCTGCGCAAGGTCACCAGCCTCACTTTCTCTGCCAGAGCCATCTGTATCTAGTGGCCAGATATTCATCAGGATGACTGGAGTTGACCCAGGATGCAATGGGAGACCCTGGCCCTTTTAGGCTAAGGCCTTTTCATGTACTCACTTAGAGTGAGGTAATGCCCATTCAGTGAATAGGCCTCTTAGAGAAGTGAGCCAAGGGATAGCCTTTTTAATTAGAAAAATGAAAGAAAAAGTCAAGCTGAGAGGGGAAGACCCTCAGGGTTGCTGTATCAAAGAGAAACAGTTACCATTGACATTCACTCTAAGCCAGGAGGGCCCAAAATACAGCCCTTGAGTGGAGTTTGGGCAGGGACCTATTATGGTCCAGTCTATGAGCTTCAGAATCAACTGGGTTTAAGGTTTTGAGAAAGAATGAAAGAAAAGAAAAATAAGAAAGAAAGAGAGAGAGGAAGGAAGGAAGGAAGGAAGAAAAAGACAGAAAGAAAGAGAGGAAGAAAGAAAGAAAAGAAATTAGCCAGTAAATCCCAAGTTAAGTGGGCAGCTTCTGGCCATCAGAATTTACCTTCTTTTAGAGAGGAGAAGGAGAAGGACAGAAAGAGGGAGAGAGAGAGGGAGAGGGAGAGGATGAGCTGAGTTGCCCAACCAGCTGGGTCCCTTTTCAGGCAGCTCGGTCTATTCACAGGTGATGTTTGTCCTTTGTTTTTGAAGAGGACCATGCCATCAGGAAAATGATGACATGACTTGCAGTTGACTTTGATTTGAGTGAGGGAGGGCTGTGCAAGGTCACCAGCCTCACTTTCTCTCCAGCTAGGTGGTGCAGGGATAAAGAGCTGGGCCTTGGAGTCAGGAAGTCTTGAGTTCAAATGTGAGCTGAGATACTTCCTAACTGTATGATCCTGGGCACGTCATAGTTTCCTCAACTGTAAAACGGGGATAATAATAGCACGTACCTAACAGGTTTGTTTTGAGGATCAAAGGAAATATTTGTAAAATGTTTAGCATGGTGCCTGATACAGAGTAGGTACTTATGAAATTATGACTCCCCTCTTTCTTCCCCCCATGTAAATTTTCCTCCTGGCTGTGCTTCTTAACCTTCTGACACCATGCCTCAACTGCAGCCTTACCCTAGAACCTTTCTCCATGACTCGAATATTCATCTTTCCCTGCAGCCTTCACACTCTGGACTGTCCCTCTGCCATGCCAGCCCCCTTCTCCCACTCTGGAGTCCTTTCTGGGACCTCCACTTTGGAGGGGAGCACATCCCCCTCTAGTCTGTGCTTCTGACTTCTGAACTTCCATGGCCCCAGATGAATACCTCTCCCCACCCCCACACACCTTTTCAGCTATCTTTTGCGTGTTCTCTTCCCCATTGAAATGTAAGTTCCCTGCAGGCAGGAACTTTCTTTTTGTTTGCATTTGCTTGTGTAATCCCAGTCCCAAAGCCCGCTGGAATGAGACCCTCTCCTTAGAGGTGGATATCAGTGTTCCTTGTCTGTGGGAGGAGTGGGGCAGAATTCCTGAGAGCACGAGAGAGGAGAGCTCATGAGTTTTCTTCTAGTTTTGAGTCACTTCAGGTCTCGTAGTCCCTCTGGATGCCTCTGGCTTCCGGTTTCAAGAGGGAAAATTGAAGAGGCCAACCCCATTTGAGGTTGCTGAAGGAAAAGATTGTGGAAAGAAGGTGATATGAAAGACACAGGAAGTCTCCATCATGTCCCTATCTCCAGCTTGCTACTTTAGAGACTTCAGACAACTTCCCCTTGGGTGAGATCTAGGATTCTCTCTGGGCTGAGCTGAGTATATGCTCCATTCCTGCTTAAATCTATATAATTTGTTTAGTATATCTTCTTACTTTGTTTTTCTGAATCACTCACATTTGTTGTTTTTATGGCACAGTGATATTCCATGAGAGGCAGCCTGGGGAAAAAGAGTTAGCCCTCAAGGCCAGAAAGACATGGATTTAAATCCTGCTTCTGACACATATTGGTTGAGTGACTGAGGGAGTCCTTCAGTCTCACAGTGCTCCAGGCCAGAGGTGTCACACATGGCTGGTGGAGGTATAGGGGCCTGCAATACTTCTCATATGTATGGTTTAGTGGCCCCCATTTCTAATTGAGTCTGGCAACACTGTTCTAGTCAGTACTCTAAGACTATAAATTGCAGGCAAGATGTAGAGTGCATTGGTATAGGGAGTTTATTCCCCTGGCAGCTTTCTGTACCAAAGAAATCCCAGTTCCTGTCCCTGTTTCTTCCATGTGTTGTCCATAATACTTAAGCCATAAGTGGTTGCCCTGTTCTTTGTTTTCACTGTTGGACAAAGCCTAGCATATCTCACCCACTGCCTGTGATCAGTAAGTGTTGACTGACTGACTGGCTGCCGTACTGCCTAAGGGAAAGGAAAATTCAGTAGGTTCCAGAACTATCCTAATAAGGTGTCCCTGAGGAAGCTATTGGCGCTTCTGAGAGGGCCTTTTTTAAGACTACTTTCTGCGGTCACCATTAAGGAGCAGTTTTTCTCTGAGTAGTAGATGAAGTCCCCTGCACTTTGGCTGGCCCCAGGCTATTGGATCCTTTCTCAGGCTGTACAGTCAGGTATTCAATGGCTCCCCAGGTGTGAAGGTGAGCCCTAATACTGTTGTTGCCCATGTACCTTCAGGCGAAAGTGTGATCCCAGGTCTTGTTTGTTTTGAAAGCAGCCTTAGTAATTTTCTAACTCTGCCTTTGGCCATTTCTCCATATCCTGAAAGGATGACAGCAGATGAACTGATGGATGTGATGGAGCCCAGCCAGGGTTTTTATTAAGCAATACGCTGTAGTTCACTAAAGCAGGTGAGAAAATCCAGCGTCGAAGTCCAGCAGATGTCAGGGAGGAATTGGGGAAATGCTCCCTCAGTCTGAGACTTGATCTCAGATCCTGTGACACGAACCTGCTTTGAAACAAATACAAAACTCACCTGTGAAGAAGAAAATGTAGCAGAAGAAATTCTCTATCCCACACTGGAACTGCATGGAGCAAGCAGCTGAGCATTTCTTCCTCACCAATAACACAGCACAAATTAGTCTCAGAGCAGGGAACAGAGTGGCAGAGGAGGTGTGCATTCTCGTTAACAATCATTGGAGCTGCATTCTTAATTCCATGGTCCTGTGGCCTAAAAAGCACCCTCTGAGCCTTACAGTGCTTTGGAACCAAAAGAGGGCTGCTAGCTTCTCTGTGTAAGAAAGGGAGAGCAATACATCATTTTACAGAAACCCAAGAACTAGCTCCTGGCTCAGAAAATAACAATTGCCAAAGCATACCCTGGATTTTTTTTTCTCCCACTTTGATCGATAGAGTTACAGGCAGTGAAACCTGACATGTTTCTATAAAATGCAGTCAAGGATAAAGAAAAACCTAACCATTAGTCAAGTATCATGACCTTTCCACCAAGATGGCAGCCTGGGGCCCATCTCCCTGCTTGTATCTGCCATCTGATTACTGCTTCTAGGCTCACTCAGAGCATGTAGAGAGATTTAGCCTTGCCAGTTGTCTCCCCTATTAGATTGGGAGTGTCTTGAGGGCAGGCTGTTTTTGCCTTACTTAGTAACCTCAGAACTTAAGCACTGTGCCTGATACAAAGTAGGTACTTAATAGTTGCTTGCAGACTTGATTTATTTGTTGACTTGCAGCAAAATGAAAACTCCTTGAAGTCAGGGACTCTTTGTTGTTTGTCCTTCTATTTCCAGGACCTAATACAGTTCATTGACCAGAGTAAGAGCTTAATACATGTTTACTAAATGGAAAGGAAAAACCCAATAACTCAGTAATTCAGTCTCTCATCAATGTTAAGAATACTGGAAAGGTAGGAAGGCACCAGGTTGTGAAGAACTTTCAATATTACAGTACTTTATATTTGATTTTGGGTGGTAAACTAGTGAACCTCTGGAATTTATTGAGGAGGGGGATGTGGTCACATCTGCGCTTTCTGGCAGCTGGGTGAAGGATAGAAATGGAAAGAGATGGGGCAGGAAGATCAATTATTAGGCTACTGCAAAAGTCCAGGTGTGAGGTGATGAGGACTTGAGATAGGTTAGCACCTGGCTGAATGAAGAGAAAGGACAATGCACACTGGAGATGTTGTGAAGGTACATGGGACAAGATGTAGCAGCAGTTTGGATACGTGGAATGAGTGTAAATGAAGAATGAAGAATGATTGAGAGACTGTGAATCTGGGTGACTGGGAGAATGATGGCACCCTCAATAGTAACAGATCAAACATAGAGATCTAGGAAATGTCAGGATAGTCGTGATTACTAAACCAATATGAGCTGATGAATCCAACAAGTGAGATAGTTTGGACAGAAAAGAGGAGAGTGTGCAAAAGAGTCTTTGGAGACACCCACATGACCTTGATGAAGCAACCAAGAGATGAAGAAGTGATCAAATGAGAAAGAAGAGAATATGAAAATCTAGAGAGGATAGAGTATTGAGGAGTAGAGGATAATTGACATTGTCAAAGGCTACAGAGAGGTCAAGGACGATGAGGATTGAGAAAAAGCCATTAGATTTTGTTATTGTTCAGTTATTTCAGTTGTATCTGACTCTTCATGACCCCATTTGGGGTTTTCCTGGCAAAGATTCTAGTTTGCCATTTCCTTCTCTAGCTCATTTTATAGATGAGGAAACTGAGACAAACAGGGTTAAGAGACTTGTCCAGGGTGACACAGCTAGTAAGTGTCTGAGGCTGGATTTGAACTCAGGAAGCTGAGTATTCTGAACTTCAGAGACTGACAATTTAGAGAACACTGATAACTTTGGAGAGGACAATTTCAATTGAACGATAAGAACAATCTGCTGGAAAAGATAGGAAGATAGGATCACTTGTACATGTTAGATGTCTAGCCTTGGGAAGTAGAAGAGTTACCTCTTTCTGTGAGACAATTGTGAAGGAAGAGCTATTGGGTGAAGATATCTGAGGGATATGAAGTGAGGAAGAGTGAAGAAGAGGAAACTGTCAGTAAATGGCTTTATTTTTGAGGTGAAATATGAAGCAAGTTTCTTAGGAGGTGGGGAAGGATTGCTGTGGAAGGTTTGATGAGAAACAAGCAGTCTGTGGAGAGTGGGTAAGTGAATTGATTAAGGGGAGTAAAAAGTTTACCTTCCTGCCATGAAAATTATGTAACATAAATCTCTAATAAACCCACTGTAGCACAGTTGAGTGATTTCCTTCAGCTGCATTCAGCAACATGTGAGTAGAAGTTAAGCAGGCAGATGGTAGAAGTAATCCAGGGCTGGGACTGATAAGAAGTGATGAGTGAAAGGAAAATGGGTCATGGAATTAAAGAGCAAAGACTGTATAGAGTTGAGTTATTTGCTTGAGATAGACAAGAGAGGAGAATGGGGCCAGTGCTGGGGTGATGATCAAGGAAGGAACTGAAGGATGAAGGAATTGGAGGTCCCAGTGAAACTGAAGACCAAGATTATAAGACACATGGAAGATGGAATGATAAAAATTGATCAGGTAAAGGAATTTCATCACTAACATGGAGGCATTTAGGTAACTGCAAGATTTAGGATATGACTATCTTGGTACGTATCTGAGTTGGAGTGGAAAAATAGGTCATGGGAATTGACTAGATTGAGGAATTACTAAATTAGTATATTTGGGACCACTAGGTGGAGAAGTGGATGGGGCACTAGCCCTGAAGTCAGGAGGACTGGAGTTCAAATCAAGCCATAAACACTTACTAGCTGTGTAACTCTATGCAAGTCACTTAACTCTGATTACCTCCACCCCACCAATACATAAATTACAGTACTTGAGGGAACATATGCATGATGATGTACCCTAACATGAGAACAGAAGTTGAGGGTTATCTCTAAGCACTGTGTAACAGGCATTGAAGTCACTGAGGAATGGAGAATATCCTGTGGTTTGACAAAAAATGCCGCTAGAATATGGATTGACCAATAACTTTGGCTAATATGAGCCTCAAAGGAGGGAAGTTTCTTAAGTGAAGGTGATAAAAGGAGAGACTTGAAGTGGTAATGAGAAACAAGGAGTATTCAGACCTTCCCACCCCAACCAGTGAATTGGAGGTATGAATAAAAATATAACCAGTCACTGGAAATGGTGGTGAGGAAAGCAGTATGACTGTGAGGGAGTTTCAATGAGTTCCAGAAGACAGAAAAAATGAAAAAGGAAGAGGTTTAAGATGAAAGTATAAAATTGACTATCCTGGCCCCCATTGTCTGAAAGTCATGCATGTTACATTTCACCCCTTCTCCAGGATTCTCCACTACCCTTTTGGAGTTTGGGAGTGTCTAGCCTCTGCCCTTGGCTCAGCCCCCTCCAATGAGGATTCTGTCAGGTGTAGATGGGGTCCCCTACATTCGGTCTATTTAACTACTAACAGTCAGATTATCTCTTAGAGAGGAATATTTACTTCAAAACCATAATAAATATACAAACTTACTTCCCTAACACAGGAAGCATAATACCCCACCAACATCTCTGCCCCCTTCCACCACCTTTCATCACCTCATACTCTGAGGAGAGGAAGGGGATTAAGTTCATAGTTTAGCTCAGCTCCTAAAGAGCCCAGTCTCCGTTCCAGGTTCCAAACTCCTTGGGTTCCGGTCCCAGAAACTCTGGCTTCTCAGACACTCTCTGACAGACTGGCTGGCTTCAATATGCCCCCTGGAATGCTGGCTCCAAGGTCAATATGGCTCAAATCCCCAGATTCACTGGGTATTATCACCTGCACCTTAAACTGAAGACAAAACAGAACAAAAAGAGAAACAGAAGCACTCCCAAGCCACAGGACTTAAAAAAGAGAGGGGGATTGGGAGGTATTCCCTATTCCCCCTCACTAGTTCAGTTTATGGTATCCATGCTATTGATGAATTGTAATCTTTACCCATTGTGCACAGCAGGAAAGAGCAGACAGTGAGACTATCCCAATCTGGAAGAGTCTTTTCCAGCTATGCAATTCATTGAAGGAGGCTACTCTCACCCTTATGGGAAGAGAAAACAGGGTGCCTTCTCCCTGTTTCCTAAGTAGGTGACATTTCAAGTGATCAGGGCATAACCAAGCACCCATAACTGAAGAAAGATTATTCATTAAGGAGCAGGCATTTCAGAGAGCATAATGGGAGGGTGAGCAGATCTGGAGTGGAATGTGGTGGGGGTAGGTGTTGGGGTGGCTAAGCCTGAGGGAACATTGAATTGAGGATGAGGAATGGGATTTGTGCAATGGCAAGGGGAGGTGGGGAGTGGTTCAGAATCTCTGCAATGAAGAATATACAAAGGGGAGGAGTATGATCACCATTGAGGAGTGAGTTCAGGTTGAACACCACTGGTTGGATAGAAGTCCACTGAGGTAAGAATGTGGATAAGCTTTTTCAAGTCCTTCCCTGAAGTCCAACCTCATGTCAGTTGGTGATCTTGTGTCCTCTGAGGTCCTAAATGACCTTCAGAAGACAAGGCTGGCTCCTTAATGTTTTCAAAAGAAGAAATGCAAACTATGAATAAGCACTAGGAAAAGATGTTCAAAATTATGAATAATTATAGAAATGCAAATTAAATCAAGCTAGATGCTAAAAGAAGGAAAACGTTGAGAGTGCATGGAAAGGCAAACATGTCACTGAGTTTTGCATGATTTTAATATGTATGGGAAACATTTTCCTTCAAAAGAACATTCATGAGTATACTTTTTCCTACCAACTCAATTTATAAAAAATCAACAAATAGTAAACTTAGAGGGATCTTATATTCTCCATGCCCTTCATTCAATTATTTGACAAGGAAGACATAGTCTGCTGTAGATCATCTGTGCAAACCTGCCTTCTCCCTTTTCTTTTTCATTAAACATACCTTTCATGCAAGCATAGCTCATTCTTATAAATATTTTATATAGATGAAAAACTTAGTCATGGGTTGGTAGTTGTTCCTGTTTTCTTAATCATATTATTTTAGTAAAAGTACAGTCTGTGAATTTTCTTCCATTTTTTTCAAGTCAAGTAAAAAAAGCATTTGTTAATGTCCTCAAGTGTTAACCATGAGATAGTATTCTTAAAGTGCTTAGCACAGTGCCTGGCATGTAGTAGGTGCTATATAAATGCCAGCTGTTATGATTTTGATTATAATTATCATGGTGATGATGATGATGACACTATGCCAGGCACTATGCTAAGTCTGAGGATATAAAAAAAGGCAAAAACAGTCCTTCAAGGACTCAAGGAGTTTACATTCTGAAAGTGGAGGCAGGTTCAATATCTTCCTCTCTTCTAAAAATGAGTCCCTGGCAGGGCCTTTAAAATTGTCTTGCCTATACCATGTATGTACTTATCCCAGTCCATACTCTTAAATGTCATTATTTTTAACTCACACAGTTCATCAATTGGGCACTGAGCTGATAGAGGGCAAAGGCTCAAGGTACTAGTTGCATAATTATTGCTGATGAGTGTAGACCTCCATAGAAATGCTGAAAAAATAATGCTCCATTTCATGTTTTTTGGTTTGTTTTGGGGAGTTTGTTTGTTTTGTTCTTCCAGTTTCATCTACAGGTGCTGACAGCATGCCCTGACTTAACCATATCTTACAACAAATTCTTTCTATGGGATTGTTTTCCCCTCAACTGTCTTCCAAGTCAAAAGGGCTATTGATCTTGTGATTTCATTCATATAGGGAACTCCCTGATGAACTGATCAATACAGATAGACACCTTCTCTGAAATTTGTAGTCTTAGAAAATTCCCTAGAGCACAGAGGGTTTGTCCCCCAGCCAAGTTTGTGTTAGAGACAGGATCTGAACCCAGGTCTTCTTCACTCTGAGGTCATTCTCCTCTGCCATTCTATCTTTACTATTGTGAGATAGTAATTCATAATCTTCCATCGTCCTTCTTTTAATGATCTTGTCTTCTGTACTGGCCTTGATCGCTATCTCTCCATTTGGCAGGATCAGCACTTCACCAGCTGACATGGTTCTGTTCATTTATGTTTTGTCATTGTTTTGCCCCACTTAATCTTCATTAACCAATGGTAATGGGATCAATACCTTTTTTTCACATTTCCCATTTGGAAGAATCATTAGCTTCTTTTAAAAGGCCAAGTTTGAATTGAAACTGAATGCTGAGGAATTATAATGATCAATCTTCATCTTCCCCATTCCCCCACCCCCAAAAGAAGTGCAAGAATGCACTTTTCATTATTTTCATAGATGGGGAACTATTGGGAAAGGGAAAGGCACAAGCATTTATTAAGCACCTACTATGTGCCACGCTTTGACCAGGCATAGGGTGTGTTCAGTGAAGACTAGTACCTCTGGTGTGATGGCTGCTGAGCCCTCTTCAGGGCTGCTTTCCACCTTTGTTGTCCACCTGTTACACCCACTTCTCACTTGTGACTCCAAGAAACTGTAGCGTGTGCAGTAGCCAAGCCTCGGTAAAACATTTTGGCAGATGGGCTAAACCAGGTTGAGGTAGAGGGATGTCTACCCAAACACGTGAAGACTTCCCCTGGTGGAATGGGTGGATGAGAACAATTTGTTCCAATGGCCATGAAAACAGCTAAAAGCAGGTGGTGTGGAGGGCTTAGAGCTTGGTTAGACATCGAAGACACCAAGGTCATCTGCTGCATCTTGAGCCATAGCTGGACTGTGATGACTCTGGAGAAGAAAGTGAGGCCAATGACTTTGTGCAACTCTGCCTCACTTAAATCCAATTTACGCACAGATCAAAAGACATCACCCAAAAAAAGACTATGTGCCCTAAGTACTTTATAAATGTTATGTAAATAATAAAATACCAATAATGAAATAACAAATACTATGAATGTGGAAAACAGCATAGTGTGTCAGACTTGATTGATGAGTTGGTTAAACTAACTGAACTTTTTTTCCATCTTTTTACGCCTTGTTATAACAGCTCTCTGAGACGTGGAAAGAACAGGGGGGAGCAGGTTACATGCAAACGAAAGATATCAAAAAAAAATTTTGAGAAAAAAGTCATATTGGAACTGAGATGATCACTCATAGTATCTTCTTTTATCTTTATTCCTTCTTTTAAAAAATTACTGTTGATTTTGTCTATCACTCTAACCAGTCAATGATCAAATTGCACACAGACAATTGACTCTGAAATGACTGCTACATCTTTAACCCATCATTTCTTGTCTGTTAAGACATAGTCAATTTCAGCTTTTCGGTGATGTTATTCATGACTCATTACATCCAGTTACTTATTCATTTTTTAAAAAAGTTTTCCTGAGTTTCTAGTTAGTCGAGATGCCTTATTTCTTGATCCCAGACTATATTTTTTCATGTAGTCTTCACTATTCTCCCCATGCCCACTTCAGTATGGAAGTCTTATCTATCTATCTATCCGTCTGTCTATCTATCTATCTACTTACTTTGGGGAATCTTTAAAGTTCTTCATGTATTTTCTCTACTTTTTTATCCTATGTATTATATTTTTACACAAACTGCATTATCTTAATCATATTCAGACTTGGTTTTAAATCTTGCTGCTGACACTTTCTACCTCTGTAAACGTGGTCAAGTCACTTAACTTCTTGGAAGTTTAAGAGGACCTTAGGAGACAGTGGCACGGCAGATGATAAAGGCTAGTGGTCCTCTTTCTCACCAAAAAGAATAGAATTGATGACTCTTCCCATTGAAACTAAGTGAGCTATGAGGAAACCTAGATGTTTCTGGGTAGCCAAGGTCTGAGGGGAGGAGGTCAAAGGGAAAGGCAAGAGAGGAGGAGATTTTTCTTGAGGAATCATTTATCGAGCACCCAAAGACACCCTGGTATATCATTGTAATTTATACAAAGATGAATAAGACTATATAACTGCCCTCGAGTAGTTTATGGTTTAGTAAAGGAGTTGACTAGTATATAAATATTACAATTTAATGTTGAGATGGGGGGCAGCTAGGTGGTGCAGTGAATAGAGCGCCAAGCCTGGAGTCAGTATGACTCATCTTCCTGAGTTTGAATCTGGTCTGAGACACTTACCAGCTGTGTGACTCTGAGCAAGTCACTTAAGTCTGTTTGCCTCAGTTTCCTCATCTGTAAAATGAGCTGGAGAAGGAATGGCAAACCACTCCAGTATCTTTGCCAAGAAAACCCTAAATGGGGTCACAGAGCATCGGACATGACTGAAAATGACTGAACAACAACAAATGTTGAAACAGACAAATGTGATGAGAGGCACAAAGTACTATATGAGTTCAAAGGAAGGAGAAATTACTTCTGACTAGGCAGAGAAGGGATGGATTCATGGAAAAGTTCATGTTTGAGTTGCTCTTTAAAGGATGAGTGGCATTTCAACAGAGATAAAGAAGAATAGCAAAGGCATAGAGTCAGGAAAGAGGCAAGTACAGACACTTGCTGGAAGTCAAAGATGGTTGGAATAATGCTGGCAAGGACCCTGCAACCATATTGTGGTTCTATGAGCAGTAAGTATCTCTTCATCACTACACTCTACATCTGGAGCTCTGTAAGAGGATTGCCTTCAATTCCATGCTTCATTCCATTGTTGGAACGGCCAACACTAAGCATGCCTCAACGGGATGTGGAACTCTGCCCATTTTCAGTGACCAAAATGTGCCCATGGAGTACCCAGGGCCAGCATCCCCAGACAACATGTGACTTCCTCAGACGTCAAACACATCTAAATGAAATGATGACTAAAATTCACAAGCAGTATAGGAAGGTAATTCCAGGGCAATGATTTTGTCTATTTTAACACTGTGGTTGTTTGTATTTTGATGTCAGTATTTTCTTAACCTTTGTGACCATTTTGATACTGTACCCGGAAAGTTCTTCTTAATGTAACTCAAAGAAAATTTTAATTGGCTTCCTTTTTTTTAAATCTGAAGTCATTAGTGGGGCCTTATTGCTTTTGCTATTGTTCAGCACATACATCTTCCTGAATATATTTATAGTATTAACCAAAATTTTGTAAAAATAGTACCAAGATGAGGGAAGGGATATTTTAATTGAGCATTGCTTAGAGGAAACTTCTTTTTAAGCTTGAACCCAGGAAGACAATCTGGACTCTGCTCAAAAAACCATCTATTTGATTTCTGTGCTATGCAAAAAATAAGATGCTTTTCCTCTCAATAGTGAAATAGGGAAGATCTTGTTAATGTTAAACTAAAGAACCACTTAACCTTTAAATATTTAACCTTATTATATGGATTTCTCATTGCTAGAAAGCTTTGGTGATGGTTTTTCTGTGATGAAAGGCTTTGAGAAGTAATTAAGCAGCAGTATTATAGAATGTCTGCCTCGAATGGCAGTTTTATTTAGTAGATGGTAAATCAGAGGTTTCCCTGATGGCTACTGCTAACAGTGTAATTCTGTAAAATTTAATTTCAAGATAGTAGCTGGTGCTGCAAAATACATTTGCACATCATTGTAATACAAGATGAATAGTTGTCAAAGCTGCAGTAACAAGGAGCTCAAACTTAGTAAGTTGCCTTTTGTGTTTTGTAGTGTGTTTGAGTTTTTTTTTTTAAGATTTATATACCTGAATTTTATATACTGTCAGACACAATTGATGTGTTCATTGGTTTTGCTGAGCTATTTTTCCCCCTTTTGCCTTTAAAAATATTTGTTATAAGAAATGGCTTCCTGGGTAAAGGATGGAAGAGGGAGATATTTAGAAATGAAGGTGATGTAAAAACAAAAGATTTCAGTAAAAAAGATTATGAAAAAGAAAAGCTTCTTTAAAAGTTTTTTTATTCCAGAGGTGTAAAAGATGACTAATTTTTCTGTAATGAAAATGCCTTATCAAAACAAAAAATTCTGCCATTGGGAAAAAGGGAGGGAGGAAAGGAGAAGGAAGGAAGGAGGGAGGAAGGGAAGGAAGAAGGGAGAAAGAGAAGAAAGGAGAAGGGAGAGAAGGAGAAGGGAGAGAGAAAGGAAGGATGGAAGGAAGGAAGGAAGGAAGCAAGGAAGGAAGGAAGGAGGAAAGGAAGGAAGGAAGGAAGGTAGGAAGGAAGGAAGGAAGGAAGGAAGGAAGGAAGGAAGGAAGGAAGGTGGGCATATTTGAGCACTAGTGTGTAGTGGACTAGAGCTCAAAGTATTGTAAGATAGAATAATCCAAAGATAAATTGAGTTGGGTACCTGGGAGCCAAATCAAGGCCTAAAAGATCCCAAAAAAGTGTTTAAATGTTATCTTGTGGACAGTGTAAAGCTATCAAAGGTTTTTTTTTTTTTTTTTGTCAAGGAAGTCAATAAAATTTCTTATCAAGAAAGTGTCACAATTAAAGCTGTTTCCATGGCCATCTTCCAAGAAGCAGCAAGCTGCTTCCAAACAAGACAAGCCCTGTATAAAACTTTAAGAATTATCTCCTCATAAAAGAATTAACAACATGGCAGTAATGATATTGCAGGTGTCCTCTGGTACCTAGTATGGTGGTTTCTTGCAGATAGTGCTCTTTGACATTAGTTTATTCACGTTTATTCTCAAATAGAAGGGGGATTCTTCAAGAGAATTGGGTAAAATTCCATTTAGCAGTTTTGTTTTTGGTTTTTTTCCCTGCAAGCTAAGAACTTTCCAAGATGCTGTTCACCCTATGCATACACCTCTGACAATCCAAAATCAGCTTTGCAGTGCTTCAAACTTATTCTAGAATTATTTGCAGATTCAGGCTACTTTGTTGATGCTGCAGTCAAATGGGAGATACAATGCAACACAGAAAAAGGTATGACATTTTGAGGAAAGTGGTTTTGGAAATACCCACATTGCCAAATACAATCAAAGAACTGCTCTCTGTCAGTCTTCTGGGGTTGTGGTTGAGCATTGCAACAGAGTTCTTAAGTCTTGTAACATTGATTGTCTCGACAATGTTGTTGCCAGCGTGTAAGTTGTTCTCCTGGTTCTACTCACTTCACTCTACATCACTTCATAGAAGTCTTCCCAGATTTCTCTGACTGTCCCTTTCATCATTTCTCTTGGCACAGTAGTATTCTATTACCTTTTAACCTCTTTTTATTTTATTTTTAATTTATGGAATAAAATAAGCATTTCCATAACATAGTATCATAAAGATGATTTCACATGAAACTGCAAATCTATTATATACAACTTGCTATTCCTTTTACATATACAGTAAAGTTGTCGTGCAAATTTCTTTTTTCCCACCTACCCTAGAGATGGTTACCATCAGACAATATATGAATACACATGCACATATATTTAAAATCATTCTATACATACTTCTATGAATCAATTCTTTCTCTGGATGCAAATGGCATCTTCCTTCATATATTCTTTGTAATATTACATTTTATATGATAATTTATTTAGCTATTTCTCCAAAAGACTATGCATATTTGCTACAAAGTTCTGCTTTTTTGGTGGGGGTGGTGAAGGTGGGAGGAAGTAAAATAAATTTTTTAATTGAAAAATAAATTTTAATTGCTCTTAAGCTATGAAGATGATGAACGCCACTTCCCCCCATATGGAGAGTAAGCTGAGAAAGAGTTGACTTTGTCATCTAGTCTGCCCTAACTTGAATCATATTGGACCACACCAAACCCCTGATTAATATTTATTATTGGTAAGAAATCATATCAATCCTTTGGGAGCATTTTAAAAAACTTTGCAGTCATTAATTAAGTAGGAGAAAAGCTATCTTTTCCTAGGCGGTTCCCCCCTGCTGAGTTTATTTGAATGTGTGATCATTAGATAGGCACACACAGAACAATTCAAACCTCTATGATCCATCTCTGGGGCTTTATGCCCAGAGTGCGTTATACCCTGGAGAATGTGACAATATCCTAATTAACAATGGGAATGGGCAGACATGCTGGGCTCCTTCTGTTGCCATTTCACTGACTGGAGTGGTCAGAATTTACTTGTCACTCCCTTCACTTTCATTAAAAATAAAAACAAAATCTTAAACAATCATTTCACTTAAAATTGACTTGTAAAGATCCCAAGAAATAAAATACTTCTTCTCTACCTCTTTTTCTCACTGTTTACTGCCAACTTCATAGGGACAGTGGCATATACACAACCTCAAGCTTTATAATTCTTTCTTTTTCACATTATATAGAAGATTGCACAATTCTCTAGGGTAAAGTGATTCAAGAAATGCCAAAGTTGCTTTGAATATGCATTTATTTGAGTGTATAAATTCACTTTAGTTGACTACACAGTTTAATGCTTTGGCACATTAATTTAAAATAAATGTTTTCAGACATCATTGCAGAAAATATGGCAGAGAAATGATTTTGCAGGGGGGAGATAAAGCTATAGCTCCTAACAGTATTATTTTTAATAAAAGAAAATTGAATTTTAAAAAAAAGAATTTCTCTTAAGCTGTGAAGGTGATGGATACCACTTTAACATAAAAAGGATTCCTGACTTTCAAATTAATAATTACTCCCCCAATATGGATCATAACCTCTACATTCCTCCTTAGGAATTGGGCATGTTTAGTCTGGAAAAGGGAAGATTTGGGGGGTGGGGAAGAGGGCATAGTAGTTATGTGTCTGAGTACTTGAAGGAGGAGAAATGTCATATGAAGACAAATTAGATTTGCTCTCTTTGGTTCCAAAGGGTTGAATCAAGAACAAAGAATGGAATTTACAAAGAAGCCAATGTAGGTTTTATGATAGGAAATGTTTCCTAGCCATGAGAACTCTAGAAGTGGAAGGCATTTCTTCCAAAGGTAGCCAGCTTCCTCTCTTTGAAGGTCTACAGGCAGAGGCTGGAATCTTGACATGGTGGCCTTCCTTTAGTGGATTTAATGGGCACTGAAATGTCTTCCAAATTTTGTGACTCCGTGATGTGGTTAATGAGTTGCTGTGGCAAAAAGAAAAAGTAAAATGTCATCAGCTGGTGTCCAACGCTCTATTGATGAGTCCTCTTAAGCTGAGCCAGGCTGATCCTCAGCTAAAAAGGGTTTAGCAGAGCTTGTTCACTGAAATGATCTTTGAGGACCCAGGGGCAATGCCTATGTCATAATGAGGCATTAGGGCGAGAGTAAAATGTGATGAGAGTCTGCTACAAATTTGTGTGACATAACCTCAAGTGGGCCTTCACTGTTACTAGATATCCTTCTTTCCCTCCGTAATTGACTCACCATACCACTCATCACAGTGACTCCTCACACCTCCCATGGCTCCCCGTCTCCCCACTCTCTCAGCTAAGAAACTTGCTACAGCTGGAGGATGGGGTGGAGTTCTAAGTTGCCTGGTAAAGCAGGTTCCAAGAGCATTGGGGGTTGAGCTGAGCTGTTCCTGATCACACTCGGAGTAGAGGATACTAGGGCATGAAAGGTGAACAATTAACTGCAAAACTATATGGTAGTGGCTTAAGTGGCAATGGCAAATTCTCAAAAATAGCAATGGCCCCCACATTCTTTCTTGGGAAATTTTAGGGTTTTGCTTTATTTTGTTTGGGTTTTTTTTGCTTTTTGTAGGTTATCACACAGGTAGAATAGATGATCCCTGGGGTCACTTATCTTTCGTCTACTCCCAAGCCCAACCAAAATGCTGGTCTGACTCTTTCACCCTCTATAAACCCAATCATCCCCAGGATCAAATACAAAATCAGCTGTTTATTGTTCAAAGCCATTAATAATCTGGTCCCACCTCTGCCTCCCCAGTCTTCTTACACTTTACAGCCCCCCTGTACTTTTTGGTCCAGTGACACAGGTCTCCTTTGCCCTTCCATTAACAAGAAACTATGTCTCCACGCCAGGCATTTTCTCTAACTGTCCACCATGCCTGAAATGCTCTCCTTCCTCATCTCCACCTTCAGGCTTCCCCAGCTTCCTTCAAGTTCCACCTAAAATCCCACCTTCTATGGGAAGCCTTTCCCAGTCTCTTTTGATTCTAGTGCCTTCTCTCTGTTAATTACGGTTAGTCCTCAATATTCTCCAGTTCACCCTCAACATTCATTTGCATGATTTTATTAGTATTCATCAGTATTTATTAGTATTAACTTTCCCGTTGGCAACTGTGCACATTCCTGGTTATGTTTAGTAGAGAAAGAAATGAGAGACCTGATGAGTCCCAGTTTGTATCAGCAAAAAAGAGGAAAGTATTCTTAAAAGTGTTTGTGAATCTGCTCCAAAAAGTGCTAAAATAACCTTTCAAGTGTGATGAGGGAATTGAAAACATGGAAAAGGAGCTAAGTTTGTGGGCAAATGAGATGGGGGTCATTCCTGCCATCTTGCTGTCATTGGAGTGCTCAAGTAAGCCTGAGCTTCAAGGAGCAGCCTGGTCCTTCCCCTACTGCATCTGGCCTGTCCAGCTGAGCTTGCCATGTGGAGCTCTGAACTCAGAAAGAGGGCCCAGGACTCACCTTAAGGCATATGCTTTTCATGGAAAACAGTTCAACCACAGAGCTGAAAAGGAGATTAGAGATGGCAAGTTGCCCCTTTTCCTTTTTTACCTTAGGGTTCCTCTGCCCCTCCCAATCTGCCTGGTATTGCCTCTCCTCTCCCCTGCATTTTATGAGTTATTTCATGGTTACAGTGTTAAGAAAAGTGCATGTTATCAGAATTAATGTTTTGTTTTAAAGAATAGTATGCAGAAAAAAATGTATCTTCAGCAATCTGTGAAAGTGAAAGATTACAGTGTTTGCCAGTAGCAGAAACCTAACCCCCTATTTCCCATAGGTTCAATGTATCAATGTTCACATTTTTGACTTTCACACCATTCTCTAGGAATGTAACCCTGTTGAAATTTGAGGACTGCATGTGTTTCCTATCTGTACTGCATATAGCTTATATATACCTCTTTATTCACTTATTGTTTGCTCCATTAGATTGTGTGCTCCTTGAAGATACCAACTGCCTTTTGCTTTTCTTTGCACCTCCAGCACTTAGCACAGTGCCTGGTATATGGTAAGCAATTAATAAATGCTTACTGACTGACTAACTAACCATGTTCTACTGCCTCAAAAAAAAATGGTGAACCACCATGAGAAATCACATCAGAAATCAATTAATCTAATAAAGTCTATGTAATACCCAGACTAAAGTCCTTCATTCTAGGCAGGACCCTTTACAACTTCTATCCAAACCAGGCTGTTTGCTGTTTCCCCTAAAAAGATATTCCATCTCCTTTCTCTGTGATTTTGTCCCCCATGTCAGTGGTGCACGCTGTCCTCACTTCTGCCTCTTGGAATACCTATCTTCCTTCAAGGCTCAGCATGAGGGCCACCTCTTCCAAAAGGCTTGCTAGGACCTGCCCCCTCTAGTTGCTACTATCCCCCAATTTATATGTGATACATAAATATACACGCACAGTTTTTTGAGTGTTTTCCCCAGTAGTCTACAAGCTTTTTGAAGACAGGGCTTACTTTTTTTTCTCCTATTCACTTCCTCAGTGCCTAAAATAGTCCTTGGCAAATAGTAGGTCCTTAATAAATGCTTGTGGATGAATGGATGGGTAAATGAAACTCAGTCTCATTTTGCTTAGGCATTTATGAGTCCTAATGTCTATCATGCTACATTCCTTTTCTCTGGACAAATATGATTTTAAGTTCCTTATTGGCAAAGACTTGGCTCTTTTCTTATCCCTGGTGCTTAGCACAGTGCCTGGTATATAGTAGGTGTTTAATAAATGTTTATTATTTTGCAGCATTAATATTGCTTTATTATCAATGGATCTGTTATCTCATCAATGTGGGACCTCCCTCCATTAATGCAGATAGCAACCTATCCATGCTTTCTCATAATGTGTAACTCTTGTCCGTATCCTTCCATAAATTCTCCGCTAAAATTAAATACTTAAAATGCACAAAAGTTGTTCATCCATCCATGTAGTATGTAGTTCTGATCATGCTAAGCATATCTAAAGGCACACTGTGTAAAATTTGTGGTAAATTGTCTATGATGGTAAAAAGCCCAAATCTTCACATTTATTAACTTGTTTGGCTTTTTTACATTTTGAAGTTCAGTCCAGCATCAGTGTCTACATTGTTATTAACTCTTCCTTTGCAGAAGAACAAATGTAGTATTCAAATTATGAAGAGAGAAGGAAGCCACTTAGATCGTTTGGAGAGTCTCAGAAAGTTCTTGAACCTCCTAAAAAAATTCAAGATTTTATCCCAGGAGAGGGTAGAACCTTAGGCAGATCAACTCAGAGATTATCAGGGATTTCTTTCCATTGGGACTCGAGAGAGTAAGGGCCTGGGCATAGAGTCTCTACCCACATACCCTGACTCCAGAGTATGGGGAAAGCCAGTTTTAAGGTGACTCCAGTCTCACTTTGTATGAAGACAGTGGGATATATGTTGCCTTGAATGGCCTTTCTATTAGTGGGTAGATTCCAAATTGCTGAATGGCCCTTTAATAATTTGCTCCTGTAAAAAAGATGGAACTTGGTCTGGTAGATTGAGAGTCAGTGTGGAAGTCAGGATGACCCAGCATCAAGTCTCACCTCTAACAAATACTGACTCTATGTCCCTAAGTAAGCCTCTTAGCTTTTCAATGCCCTACATAAATCTGAGTGGTGAAAATATTGTTGACGTGCATGGGCAGACAGAATTTCTTCACTATTGTTTCCCTGTACAATGAAATCTCAGGTCTGGACTCTCCCTCTCTGCCAATAAAACAAAAAAAGTCTGAAGAGATGAGATTTTCATTTTCTTCTCATTTGCCCTACACCAAGGAGGCTTGGCCATGATGAATAGATGAATAGCTATGGTACTTTTCTCCCCACTTATGACATATTCCTTCCTGGGATAAGAAAAGGTACAATGGCATCAATCCTGAGCATAGTTGTGAGTAGTAGGCCTCTTAACTAATAGATCCCTCTACTGTTACTTCAGGCTCACACAATCCTAAAGTAGCCAAGGTCAAAGGCTACAAGAAGTACATAGATCTTTTCTAAAACTATGACAAAAAAAATTCATTATAGCACATGTCAGTGCTCTGACTTTTGGGGTTTTTTTAATCCCTATATTTGTGTCTCTCACATGGCCCCCTATTCACGTTTCTTTGGATTTTTGATTCCTTAGATTGCATGTCATAGTGTAGGTTCTGTTTTGTTTCTTTGCTACATAACTAAGTTGTTGATGAACAGAGGATTATAAACAACTACGCATTACCTATATGCATATATGTGTATTTGTATATATATATGCACACACACACACACACATATATGTAGATGCATATATATACACATATTCATAGGATCCCTGAGATGGAATGATGGAATAGCTTTTAGGCATCTTCTAATCTTTTGTTGTTGAGTTATTTTAGTCGTGTCTGACTCTTCCTGACCCTGTTTGGGTTTTTCTTGGCAAAGATACCGGAAGGTATGGTGCTAATGTGATCAAAAATCTTCCCCACCCATTCAATAGTCCTCAGGTGAAGCTAGTTAAGGGAAGCTTGATTAGGAGAGGCTTGCTTCTAGGTAGGCCAACACCCTTTTACTATTAGGTGCTAAGCCCCAGGCCTACACAGGGTATATATACCCTGTGGGTAGCCATTAAGCTAAGGAGCTGTGCAGTCAAGAGAGCTGCAAAAGAAGACAGAACTTCAAGAAGAAGAGAGAACTGCAAGAGAGAGAGAACTGGAAGGGCTCTGAGAACTGCAAGGGCTTTCAGAACTGTGGGAAGAGAGGATGCAGGCAAGCAGACAGTTAGGATTCCTGAGTGAAGAGTTATGGGAAGGCCCTAGCAGAAGGGAAGATTACAGGATGGCTTGGTTTTTTGTTATGATACCATGTTTTAATCTACTTGCTGTTACACTGAGGTTGACTTACTGGTTTTGGGATACAATTATTACTATGTTAAATTGGGGCTATTGGTTTTGGGATTTGATCCTCTGGTGTCTGAATAAATGTTTTACTTCTTCTGCCTTCTATACGGACAGTCTCTTATACTTTGTGATTCCAAACTATACAGGCATATTCATGATCACCATCAATATCATGAATCTTGCCTTACTGATACGGAGGGTTTTTACGTTTCCTTCACCAGCTCATTTTACAGATAAGGAGTGGAGGCAAACAAGGTTAAATGACTTGCGCAGGGTAACACAGCTAGTAAGTGTCTGAGACCAGATTTAAACTCAGGAAGATGACTCTTCCTGACACAAGGCCCAGCATTCTATCCCCTGTACCATCTAGCTTCTTTCTTCTAATCTACCCCATGCCTAAATTGGGAATCACACCTACAGTATCTCCAATAAATGGATGATCCAGCTTCCACTGGAAGATCTCCAGTGACAGGGAACTCATTGCCCTCTCAAGGCAGCCTATTCAACTTTCACAGGCCTTGAAAGGAGAATGATTTGTTTAGAAAGAGAGACAGACAGACAGACAGACAGACAGACACACACACACACAGAAAGAGACAGAGACAGAGACAAGGTAACTCTGTGAGCTTTATCTTATAAGCTTATATAAGATTTAATGTTAGAAAAGACCATAAGAGATTATCCTGTAAAACCTTATTATTTTGTCTTATTTTCCCATAAGCAAGCTGACCTTGTATTACTTAGCCTGGTATTTTTGGTCCTTTAAAACTAGGTAGTAGTCTTTCAAAGGACAAATGAATAAATAAAAAAGGACTCATTAAGCACTTACTATGTGTAAAGCACTGGGCTAAATACTGGAAATAAAGACAGTAACACAATACAGTGCTTGTTCTCAAGGAGTTCACACTCTAATGGGGGTGAAAACACAGATAGGAGGTTTTGGCTTCAAGTGAGATGGAAAGACCTAGTTGGTCCTTGGGATACAGTGTCAAAGCAGATGATAATGTATCTTTTTTAGTCTCGTTACCACAGATAAGACTATATATATATATGTTTCTGACACTGAGACATTTGACACTGTCAGAGACATTGGTGACAAGAACTTTCTTCGCTGCTCTTTCATGCCCATGCCTGCTAAGAAGAGAGGGGCTACATTGCAGAAGCAACTGGGAAGTTGCACCTCCTCACGGGTTGCTACCCTGAAGGATGGCCGCAGGGACTGGTCTGTACTCACGAGAATCCAGAGAGAAGTGGTGGGTGAGTTGGCTGTAGTGGTTTGACCCTTCTGGCACATGCTGCCCCTGTCTGACTCTCACTGCTTCAGCTAGGCTGGCTCACTTGACCCAGTGTTGGCAGTTAATTGGCAGTTGGTGTTGGTGGTGTATTTCAACAATCTGGCTAGCAGCTGTTGTGGGGGTGTAAGACCAACACAACCCCAACAACAAGCACGCCACAAAAGCACAGGTTCTTTTGATCTGCTTAACTAAGGAAAGCTACGTGAAGGGATTTGACAAGCTCACTTTAATTCAGCATACAAATATCATTCACTTAGTTCAGGGAAAAAAGCCAGCATACTGAACTTCAGAACGAATACAAACAAAGTACAAACATCAACAGACAGACCTTGTCTGATTCAAATCCCAATACATAGTTACCAGAGTTTAACAAAGTCTCAGCATCCAGGTTACAAGCTGGAGGGCCCTTAGCTACAGCTGCCCTGAGTCTCTGCATCAGCACCATCTCGAGTGAGAGCCCCAGCAAATGGCTCTGTCCTCTCTTCTTGTAGGGCTTCAGATGTCATCAAACATCATCTGAATGACCAGAACTTAGGCTCTGGTGATTGATTCTTGAGTTAGCCCCTCCCCTTAGGACCCTGGGAGGTTCACATCCACATAGGTTAGGTTAACACCTAATAGGGGTTAGAGCCTGGGGCTTAGCACTTAGTAAGACTCAAGATGGGCATAGCTCTGGAGTTAGCACCTCCCCTTAGCCAGCCCCACCCCAGTCACCAATCCACACCCACATAGGCTCCACACCTAATAGGGATTTGGGCCTGGGGCTTAGTACCTAGTAAGGCTCAATGAAATACACTGAATTACTCAAAGAAAACAAAGGCCATTTTGCTTACCAACACATGGTGGAAGATGGCAAGTCCCTTCTCCCCATGGAGAGTTGCTCCCCTGTATGATGGCTGGCTGCAGACTGGAGTTCTGGACAGTGCTGTGATTACCAGGGCTCTTGGGATGACCTGCCTGTCATTGGCAATGTTCATTCAGCAGCTGAGGTTGTTGGTGACAGGGCTGTCCATAAAGGCTGTTCCCTAAATGAGGGCTTTGGAGGGTCGGGCTAAAAAAAGAAGCAGGCAGGACTAGTGGTGCTGCCATTTTCAGCACTCTTGGGAACAAGGTCTTGGACTACCTCCACAAGAGTGTGACGATGATAATAGTGGTCTGATCACTTGTCACATGTTATCTCTGGTCTCAGTCTCATGCACATCATGCCTCAGCTTGCCTAGACAGAACAAGACTCTGTAAAACTAAAATACAGACTAGATGTCTGTAGAAGGAATGAATGAAAGGCTCCAGGAATGGGGATGGGAGCATGAAAGGACTGACGGAGAGCCCTCAAATCCCCAAATCCCCAAATCCAGCCTTACTCCCCTCATAATTCTGCACAGAAGTGACCCTGGTAATGAGAAAGGGTTAAATGTCAGAGTTGAATGATGTTACCCCCATTTTAATTAATTTCTCAGGGTACTCAGAACTGGCACAGCATTGACCTAAAAGCCATTGGTTGGGAAGACTGGGGGTGGGGAAGGCAAGGGACAAAGAAGAGCAACAACTGCTCAGGAGAAGGCCACTAAAAAAAACAATCCTTATGGAGGATTTTTCTCTACAGATTTCTACAGAAATCTACAGATTTCAAATATATTCTTTTGTCACAATTGTTTCCAGGATTTGTATGCTTTGTAACCTTTATTCCCCCCCTCAAGATCTTTCTACCATGCTCGATCATAGTATGGGGATAATCATGATTTCTTGAAAGCAGTTGGTGGCACAGTGGATAGAGTGCTAGGCCTAGAGACAGAATGACCTGAGTTCAAATTCAGTCTCAAATATCTACTAGTTGTGTGACCCTGGTCAAGTCACTTAATTCTGTCTTTCTCAGTTCCCTTATTAGGAGAATAGGGATAATAATAGTCCCTGTTTCCCAGGGTTATTGTGAGAATGAAATGAGATAATATTTGTAAGGCACTTAGCACAGTGCCTAGCACACAGTAGGCTCTCAATAAATGCTTACTCTCTTCCTTCTATGCTAGTACAGTATAAGCACCAACATATTCTATCTAGCAAGTTGGGAAGGCTCCAATAAGTCAATCAATGGATTGTCTTTTGAGCACTAGCCTAATTGAGTTCTAAAAGAGGACTGGAGATCAAGTCCTTGCTCCCTTATAAGTTTTGTGGCTTTTGGCAAATCACTTTCCTCATCTATAAGATGAGAAAGTTGGATCAGATGGATTTTCTCAGTTGATCCGGTTTGCCCAGAGTCATACAACTAGTAAGTATCTGAGACAGGATTGTGGGCAGCTAGGTGGCACAGTGGATAGAGTGCCAGGCCTAAAGTCAGGAAGACCCATCTTGCTGAGTTCAAATCTGACCTCAGACACTTACTAGCTGTGTGACCCTGGGCAAGTCACTTAACCCCATTTGTCTCAATTTCCTCATCTGTAATATGAGCAGGAGAAGGAAATGGCAAACCACTCCAGTATCTTTGCCAAGAAAAAACATGACTGAAATGACTGAACAATAACAACAATGAGGGAGAATTTGAAATCAGAGGTTCCTGACTCCAAGTCCAGTGCTCTATCCACTATGTGTGCTGTTTTTCACACCAAAACTAAAAGCTAATTGGCAAGATTTGCTTGGTACTCAGCCTAAAGATGACTAAACTCATGTGGATCAATTTAACTGTAGACCATGGTCTGTGCTGGCACCTAGCAAAGGGTTTTACCACAGCAGGTGGCTCAACAATGTTTTTAAATAGAATGGAAGTGAACCATGTACCAGCGTGTGCCAAGGCACTACACACAAAGATTTTCTTTCATTGAAAAAGCATTTATTGAAAACCTACTATGTGCAAGGCACCATGCTGGTTGCTATGGTGGGTTCAAAGAAGAGTAAGACATAAATTCCTTCCGGAAGTGGTTTCCAGTCTGTTTGGAGACAGAAAAATGTACACCCCTAAAAAAGATAAATAACAAAGCAGGCAGGAAAACATAAAATTAAGTCCGAAACAAGGGACACAATGTGATTTAGCAAACATTTGTTAAGCATTTAATATAATAATAGCAAGAGATAGCATTTATATAATACTTGAAGATTTAAAAGCATTTTACATACCCTACGTCATTTGAGTTTCACCACAAGCCCATGAGATCAATGATACACACACACACACACACACACACACACAATATATATAATATATAATATATATATATAAATAATATTTTCCTAATTTTACAGATGAGGAAGCTGATACTCAGAGAGCATGAGTGATTTGCCTAGGCTCAAGGGTCACAGTGTTAGTATTCAACACAGCATTCAAACCCAGGTGTTTCTGACTCCAAGTCTAAAACTAGAACCTCTAGAGTAGCCATTCATTCTCAGAATGTGGTCTGAGGACCCCGGGAGATCCCTGAAAACCTTTCAGAGATTCTGTGAAGTGAAAACTATTTTCATAATAATATTAAGATATTTTAATTTGTAATATGGCAAATATCAATAGATATAGCACATAAATACAAGCTCTTTGGGATCTTCACAATAATTTTTATGTGTGTAAAAGAAGTCTTGAGACCAAAAAGTTTGAGACCAAATATGCTACCATACTCTGCCTCTCAATGGTACTCTGAACAAAGAACCATAATGACACGAGTAAAGGACTGCAAAGCAGTACATATATGTGTATATATATATATGTGTGTGTGTGTATATATATGTGTATGCACACATATATGTATATATATAGTCTTATTTGGATCTCAAAACAACTCTGGGAAATAGGTATTATTATCATCCCTATTTTAAAGATGACAAAACTGAGGCCTGGGATCATATAGGCAATAAACATCTGAGGCAGATTTCAATTCCTGTTTTCCTGGTTCCCAATCTAACAATGCTCTTCAGCACCTCATTGCTAAGCAGGTGGCAGATACAAAGATGGAAAGCTATGCAGTCCCCAACGTCAAGGGGGTTACATCTTATACAGAGTTACATCTTACATTGTTTTTCAGAGCAGACAGATCTAGGCAGAGGTGATTTGAAAAAAGTCAATAAATCTCACCTATAGAGGCCTCGATTTTTCCGGTGATGTTCTAATTCCAGGCTGTCCAAAACGCGGCCCCAGTGTGATTTACGCGGCCAGCCTACAAGCATAGAAATTTACATAAATGCTTTAGTATATGAAGCCCAACTACCACAGAGCTCTCACTAAAATGGCAAATCAAAATATATTGTCTATTGTTTCAGTAAAAACCTAAGGTTGGACAGCCCTGTTCTAATTAACAAAGTAGAAGTAACAGCAGCACTCCCCCCACCCTGCGGCCCCCCCAGCCAAACAATGCTTTGCATTTTGCAACAGCCCTGAACAATAGATAATAGGAGTAATCTGATTTAACTTTTGCAGAGGAAGAAAGTGGAGTTCAGAGAGGTTATGGCTTACCCAAGGTCACACAGCTGGAAAGGGGTAGAGCTTCTACTCAGGTCTTCTGAATTTCACTCCAGTGTTCTCCCCATCATACCATATCAAGGTGGTAGAATGTGGTACCAATTTATTGTTCACAGCCACATGTAGGTTCTAAATATCTATAGTAGTAACCATCTTCTGTCTGCCTAAAAGATAAAAACCTACTGTAGCTACATTATAATTACATCAAGTAACTCCATAATCCATACCTAACATACTATAATCCCCCATCTAATGGTATCACAGTTAGGAGGTCCTGGAAGGCTAACAATAGAATGCTCAAGGACTTAATTAGGAGCTACTCTAGACTCTCATGGACTCAGGTTCAAATCATTGGGGGTTCTGAGTAACAATTGATCTTTTTGGCTCACTTTTGCCCTACATTGACATGACAAAACATTTCATCTTAACAGAAATTAATAGTGAATTGTAAAATAATCTCAAAATTAGTCTAGTTTCATTCCCATCTCCCTCAGAGTAGTTTGGAACTCAAGCTCTGACAAAACTACCAGCTTCAACATAAAGGCATGGGCAAAGTCTCTCTATACTCCTGAATGGGACCTGAAGCTGAAGATCTCAGTGAAGGTTCAAATTTATGTGTGGCTAATCATCTGTTTCTTTGTAATACTAGGCTTGATTTGCCAGACATTATTCATAGATCCCTGTCATGATCACTGTTCAACAGTTTTTCAATAGCCAGGATATTAGGAAACACTGTATAGTGTCCAACAAAAATAAAACAAAACTTGTAATTGCAACTACTTGTTCTTGGATATCTTCACTGCCTCATGGGTTCGTAGACCTAGCAGATCTTCATTTCCTCCATCTTCCACAAAATTCTACTCAAATTATCCCTTGCATTCTATGCTTTATTTAAAAAATGAAGTCCTTGTTTCTTTCCAATGATTGATTCTGTTCCGTGCTCAGGCATCCTGGGAAATGTAGTCTTTTCCCACTTTGGCTATTCCTATTACACAAGTAATTCTTGCACTATGAAATGAAAAGGGGAACTTCTAACAGTATGAGAGAAAGAAACATTTGAACAACTCAACAAGTGCACACTTAATCAAACAAGGATACCTTGAAGTATAACTTTAATAATATAATCTGGCCATATCCTTTCAGGAAAGAAAGAATAGCAATTGATTTGGTAGATGCAATCAAAACTGAGTGGGCCTTTTAAAAAAGATATTAGATATTTAGAATAAAGACGTACCACATATGCACCAAGTTCTTCAAATAGCTAAAAACCCATAAACAGTCTCCAAAAATCCTTGACCCATAATGGGTAATATGATCTTTTTAGTCGCACTCATTCTCATGGTATGATATGTTCTGACACTGTCTTTCTAAAAAGGACTCATTTTCTGAACTCCTATGGCACAATATATGAGGTAACATATAAAGCATGCATCAGTGACATACAAATCCCCAAAATTCTGAGGTTAGGATAAGCCTAAGCTCAGTTGCTTATTGAATGAAACCCTTTGATCTGACTTTGGGACCAGAAATTTTCCTTAAAATCTTGCTCCTATTGTATCTATATCATTTCCTCAATGAAACAAGGTTGAATACAGAATTACTTCTGCTAACCATACTTATAAAAAATGAAAATATAAAAAATAAAGGTTTTTAATTAAACCAAAGAGTAGTTTTTATTTTTCAAAACTCAGAAAATGATTTGATTTTTATTTATTTTGTCTATTTTTTGTAGAAACTTTACAAATGGACAGTGCCTGGTTAAGGACTCCATTTCTAGTATACAAATATTTATATTAAATATATGTACATATGTTAAATAAAATCAGTCTTCTCTAATTCTTTCCAGGAAATAATTGACCTTTCCCCCACCAATGTTATAGACAGGAATATAGTGAAAAGTCCCAACTAAAATCCCATCTTTTACAGGAAACCTTTCCCAACCCCTCTCAATTCTAGTGCCTCACCTCCATTTTTCATAGTTGATTTGTTTCAGTAGTGTCCAACTCTCCATGACCCCATTTGGGAAAGATACTAGAGTGATTTGGCATTTGCCAGTATCTTGTCAAAGATACCCGAGTGATTTGCCATTTCTTTCTCCAGATCATTTTATAGATGAGGAAACTGAGACAATCAGGGTTAAGAGATTGCTCAGGGTGAAATAGCTAGTAAGCATCTGAGGCCAGATTTGAATTCAGGAAGACGAGTCTTCCTGACTCTAAGCCCAGCACTCTAATCACTGTACCATCTAGCTATTCCTTCCCTCTATTAGTTATTTCCTATTTATCTTGTATATAGTTGGCTTTGCATATATTTGTTTGCATATTGTCTCTCCCATTAGATTTTAAGTTTCTTGAGGTCAGGGACTGTCTTTTGCCTCTTTTTGTATGCCCAGACTTAGCACAGTGCCTGGCACATGGTAGACACTTAATAAATATCTATCAACTGATTGATTGAAAAGTATTATGGCACAGAGGGTAGACGGTTGACCTTGGAGCCAGAAACACCTGGGTTCAAATCTTGCCTCTGGCACATACTGGCTGTTACTATGAGCAAGTAAAACCAATCTTTCAATACCCTAAGTAACTCTCTAATGCTATAAGTTATTATCAAGTTACTGATCTGAATAACTGGAGGGAGTATCCACATTGGAAGGTCCTTACATTAACAACAACAACGACAACAACAAAATTAGTCCATAGTCCACCCAGTAGTGCAAGACATGGTATTGAGTCAGGCCTTTATAAATGAAGTTAGTAACAGGGGAGGATATATCTTAAGTAGGAGTGATACTAACCTGGCAGATTCATTTTTTTAATGGAAGTATGATAGTCTTACTTATTGGCAAGTCATCTTCCTGAAGAGGATTTACTTCCAATGATACCCTAATTTATAGGCTATAGCTTAAGATAAATTTATAAATTTTTTAGCTACTTAAATGGCACCTAAGAGTCAGAGTGTGTGATACAAGCCAAAGATGATATGTATACCCAGGACACTATATAGTTTTGTAATTGGAAATCCTCAGAGACTCCTAAACTCTCAGAATTGCAATGGACTTAAGTGGTCGTTTAGTCTGATAAACTCCCTTTGCAACATCCTCAATAAGTTTTCTATTTGCTCTGAACACCTCCAAAGATAGGGGCCTCGCTACTTCAGGAAACAGCTTATTCTCAGAAGGATACTGCATATTCTGCCTTAATTAAGCAAACCCATTGTAACTAGCACAAGAAAAAAATACCTCTCTTTAAAAGAATGGGGGTAGTAGTAGCTCTTTGACCCTACAGAATCAAGATGCTCTCTTTCTTCACGAGGAGAAAACATCTTTTTTTAAAAAGACATGCTTATATTTGTAGAGCTTTTCTCTCTGGTTTTCCTATTTGCCTTCAGGATTCCATTTCCTGCTAGTCCTTCTAACACAAGAACCCAATTTTCCATCACCTCCTCGGCATTCAAAGTTATTTTTCACATGGTGTTCCTTTTTGGAAGCTGAAGAAAATTCACCAGAGAAGAGAAGATGAAAGCACAGCCAGAAAAGAATCCCCTAATTTAAAAAGCTAAGTTTCCAGATAATTCTCCAGACTGTAGAGAGGAATCCTGTCCCAACAAAGAAGAGTCCTCAGTCCAACCAATGCCTTGGTACTTTATTCCCATGCAGTTGCAGGAATAAAGTGAAGATGCCTATGCATAGTTAGTCTAGTCACTAGATTTGGGCAATTCTGAATGAAATTGTCTCATGAGCACGACAATTAATCCAAGTGGTCATTGAATCCTTAAAACAAGTGAGCCTTCGATGCCGCATGCCCCATGCCACCCAAATAGAAAACAAATCCAGATGAGGACAGAAAAAAAAAAATCTCATCTACTTTCCCTGCCTACCTGCTTCAACTTCAGAAATAGGGAGGCTATAGAAGTGACATTTAATTTAAAATCCTTCTCCCTGCCACTCAATACTGGCTCTCTTCTCACAATTTAGCTATTCTCTGGGGCCACTGTAAGAAACAAAAAGGCTCCGTTTCTAGAACAAAACTTGAGAACTGAAAACAGGAAATACAGAGAGATAATCCCAATTCTGCCACTAATTTACCATGTGGGAAAACACCTCTTATACAATAATAATAATAACAATGATAGCTAACATTTAAACAGCACTTGTTACGTGTCAGGCACTGTGCTAAGCCATTACAATTATTAACTCATTCGATTCTCAAAACAATCCCGGAGGTAGTTGCTATTATGATCCTCATTTTACAGATGAAGAAACTGAGGCAAACAGAGGTTAAGTGATTTGCCCAGGATCACACAGCTAGTAAGTGTGAAGCTGGATTTGATTGTAGGTCTTGCTGATTCCAGGCTGGGCACTATATCCACTGTGCCACCTACGCATCCTATGTGGACCAGACTTGAAATTTCGTTAGAGTAAGAAACTTCCTTCAACAGATGCAGGCCTTTAACTGCTCTTCAATGTAGTCTTTTTTTTAACCTTACATGTTTCCACACTTTATTATTTAATATTTTTTAGTTTTCAGCATTGATTTCCACAAGATTGTGAGTTACAAATTTTCTCCCCATTTCTACCCTCGCCCCCACTCTAAGATGGCATATATTCTGATAGCCCCATTCCCCAGTCAGCCCTCCCTTCTGTCACCCCACTCCCACTCCCCCCATCCCTTTTCCCCTTATTTTCTGGTATAGCAAGATAGATCTCTATGCCCCATTGCCTGTATATCTTATTTCCCAGTCGCATCCAAAAACAACTCTTTTTTGAGCATCTTCTTTTAAAACTTTGAATTCCAAATTCTCTCCCCTCTTCCCTTCCCATTCACTCTCCCTAAGAAGGCAAGAAATTCAGCATAGGCCATACATGTATCATTATGCAAAACACTCGCATAAATAGTCATGTTGTGAAAGATTAACTATATTTCCTGTCATCCTATCCTGTCCCCCTTCATTCAATTTTCTCCCTTGACCTTGTCCCTTTTCAAAAGTGTTTGCTTTTGATTACTTCTTCCCTCATCTGTCCTCCCTTCTATCATCCCCCCTTTCTTATCTCCTTCCCCCTATTTTCATGTGGGGTAAGATACCCAATTGAGTGTGTATGTTATTCCCTCCTCAAGTCAAATCCAGTGAGAGCAAGATTCACTCGTTCCCCCTCACCAGCCCCCTGTCCCCTTCCAATGAATTGCTTTTTCTTGTCACTTTTATGTGAGATAATTTACCCCCATTCTATCTCTCCCTTTCTCCCTCTCTCAATATATTCCTCTCTCGTCCCTTAATTTTACTTTATTTTTTTAGATATCATCCCCTCATATTCAACTCACCCTGTGCTCTCTGTCTATATATATGTATATTCCCTTCAATTACCCTAATACTGAGAAAGGTCTTATGAACTACATACATCATCTTTCCATGTAGGAATGTAAGCAAAACAGTTCCACTTTAGTAAGTCTCCTATGAGTTCTCTTTCTTCTTTACCTTTTCATGCTTCTCTTGATTCTTGTGTCTGAAAGTCAAATTTTCTATTCAGCTCTGGTATTTTCACTGAGAAAGCCTGAAAGTCCTCTGTTTTACTGAAAATCCATATTTTGCCTTGGAGCATTACACTCAGTTTTGCTGGGTAGGTGATTCTTGGTTTTAATCCTAACTTCTTTGACCTCGAGAATATCATATTCCAAGCCCTTCAATCCTTAATGTAGAAGCTGCTAGATCTTGTGTCATTCTGATTGTGTTTCCACAATACTCAAATTGTTTCTTTCTGGCTGCTTACAGTATTTTCTTCTTGACCTGGGAACTCTGGAATTTGGTGACAATATTCCTAGGAGTTTTCTTTTTGGGATCTTTTTTCAGGATGTGATCAGTGGATTCTTTCAATTTTTATTTTATCCTCTGGCTCTAGAATATCAGGGCAATTTTCCTCGATAATTTGTTGAAAGATGACATCTAGGCTCTTTTTTTTATCTTGGCTTTCAGGTAGTCCAATAATTTTTAAATCATCTCTCCTGGATCTCTTTTCCAGGTCAGTGGTTTTTCCAATGAGATATTTCACATTGTTTTCCATTTTTTATTCCTTTGGTTCTGTTTTATAATATCTTGATTTCTCATAAAGTCACTAGCTTCCACTTGCTCCAATCTAATTTTTAAGGTAGTATTTTCTTCAGTGGTCTTTTGGACCTCCTTTTCCATTTGGCTAATTCTGCCTTTCAAGGTTTTCTTCTCCTAATTGGCTTTTTGGAGCTCTTTTGTCATTTGAATTAATCTATTTTTAATGTGTTACTCTCCAGTATTTTTTTGGGTCTCCTTTAGAAAGTCATTGACTTGTTTTTCATGGTTTTCTTGCATCATTCTCATTTCTCTTCCCAATTTTTCCTCTACTTCTCTAACCTGATTTTCCAAATCCTTTTTGAGCTCTTCCATGGCCTGAGACCAGTTTATGTTTTTCTTGGAGGCTTTTGATGTGGGCTGTTTGACTTTGTTGACTTCTTCTGACTGTATGTTTTGATCTTCTTTGTCACCAAAGAAAGATTCCAAAGTCTGAGTCTGAATCTGAGACCATTTTCGCTGCCTGTTCATGTTCCCAGCCAACTACTTGACCCTTGAGCTTTTTGTCAGCATATGACTACTTGCAGAGTAGAGAGTACTTTGTCCCAAGCTAAAGGGCCTGTGCTGCTGTTTTCAGACCTACTTCTACACAGCAAACTCTGCCACACCAGCGCTCCTCCTCCCCCAAGAACCACCAACCCAGATCACAAACCAGATCCAAGTAGGCTCTTCACTCTTGCTCTGATCTGCCACTTAATTCCTCCCAAGGGTGGGTCTGGGGCCAGAAGCAACAGTAGCTGGAGCTCTGGAAGCAGCCCCAGAGCTGCACTACTTCTGTGCCCCCAGGGCTAGGGCTGATCTTTTAACTCTAGCAGTTTTTCCACTAACCTTCTCTGTTGTCTTTCACGTTTGTGGTTTGAGAAGTCTGGTAACTGCCACAGCTCAGTGATTCAGGGCCATACCACCTGTTCCGCCCAGCTGCTGGTCTGGTTGGTCCTGGCACGGCCCATGCTGGACTTTGCTCTACTCCACTCCCAGCTCCGTGCAATAGACCCTTCCCAGCAACCATCCAGGCTTTCCTGGACTGGAGCCCTGCTTCCATCTCCTATTTCGTGGGTTCTGCAGCTCTAGAATTTGTTCAGAGTCATTTTTTACAGGCGTTTGGAGGGACCTGGGGGAGAGCTTAAGCAAATCCCTTCTTTCCAGCTGCCATCTTGGCTCCACCCCTCTTCAACCTAGTCTTGAAGAGCTTTGTAGGGCACTTAGAAATTAAGCGATTTGCACAGGGTTATTGGGCAAATGAGAACCAGTATATCTCAGAGATGAGGCTTGAATCTGAATCTTCCTGACTTTGAAACTGACTAGCCACTATAACTCAGTCCTCCTACATGGCACTGCCTGGTCATTGATTAATAGATTGTTGTTGAATTGACATTCTATTCCATTTGTGCCTCTGTTTCCCCAAATGAAAACAAAAAGCACCAAGATATGAGGAAGTTTAATGTCAAGCTATTTATGAAGTACTCTGAGTTCCTCATTAGGAAGGTGCTATCTAGTTACATGACGTTATGACTATTAAGTAAAAAAAAAAGGAATTTCATGCTCAGATCTACACTGTGGGGAGCAGAGGAATATGTGAATATGACCCACTGCTAGTTGAGCTTGGTTAAATGTTCCCAGATGGCATATCAGAATTTAAAGTGTTTTATTATCTTAAATGAAGTTTGTTAGGGGAAGAAAGAAACCTTATTTTTGGTTAAATGCAAAGTGAAGAAATGTATACCACATGAAAGCAACAAGATTATGTCATTCAGTCAAATGAGCCCAGAGTGGGCCAGTCATCATCACTCCGGCATTGCTCTCAGCTCCCTACAGAGAAATAGACACTTGCTAAGGTGATTCCCATTTCTGACTGACAGCTTCACCTGAAACTTGAGAATTGGTAACTTTACCTTTCCATAGGAATGTTGAAAGTCAATATTCAATGATGCAGGTGGCAAGAGGTAAGGGTGTGTTTTCTATTTGAGAGAAGTAGATTAACTCTAATTTGATGATGTCTAGATCTGCATCCCTGTCTTCTTCCCCCTTATCTCCAGTTGTCATACTAATGGAAGTGCCTGGGTATCTCACTACTGTCTAAAGAAATACTAAATTCCTTATTTTGTCTCACAAACCCAGCAAATGTTGCTGGTGCCATTTTAATTAATTAATTAGAAAATTAATCAATTAATTTTCAATTATGTCATCTCTCTAAATCACTTTTTTCCCTTTTTTCCCCTTTGTTTAGACCTGTGATTTCATCAGTGTAGAGTGATGGTGTCAAACTCTAATAGAAATTGGCCACTAAACTGCACATAAGGATCCCTGCAGGTCGCATATTGACTTAATTGTAAACGTAATGTTATCCATGTTTTATTGTATTTTTATTTATTTTTTATTTCCCAATTATGTCTTAATCTTGTTTCGGCCATGCTGGGGAGTGTTGCAGGCTGAGTGTTTGATACTTCTGGGTAGAGAATTCCTGGTGAAAAAAACTCTTACAATGTAACTGTCCTCCTAGCTTAGGTTTTAGAGGTGCCTGGGAACCCTGAGGGGTTAGGGGACTTGCTCAGAGTCACACAGACAGTATATGTCAGAAGCTGGATGAGAAGCTCAGTTTTCCACACTCCAAGGCCAGTTTTCTATCCACTGTACCATGCTGTCCCTCTAAATTGTTAAGGTACATTGAAACTTCTCCTTGTCTCAAGATTCTCACCACCCCACTTCCAACTTCCATGGGTGACCCATGGAAGATTTATCAAGGTAGCCTAGTCTTGGTGATCATTGTTCCCTGTATCCTGTTCATTCATATTCTTCTTTCTGTGTTTGGATCTCCCCATCATTTTCCCTTTACCAAGACCCTAAACTCTCCTCAATTAAAAATAAATCTAAGATTTCTAATGCAGTGGCAAGCAACTTGAACAAGATTGGGCAATTTGCCTGAGAAAGAGTAATTGCTCTATGTTTCTCTATCAATCTCTGGAACTTACCTAAGCTGACCTTAGACAATATTACATATAGGAGAGAAAAAAGATTTTGAAAATAACCTGACCTGATTGGTGGCAAGTCCTTATGGTGATGAGTCACTGGTCAATATTACCTGGAATTCCTCCAAAAGAAAGTAAAACTTTTTTATGCTGTAATTACATATTTTAATTTAAAAGCTTATAATGCAATAATTAGCAATATAATGCAAAAATTAACACAGTAATGCCATTGGCATGAATGGATTTCAGTTAAAGGGCAAATGATGAAATCAAATGGCTAAAGGTAGGGTTGAGGGATGTCACTGGAAGGAAAGAGAGCAAAATTGGAAAGTAGGAGATATTTGCTTTAAAAAAAGGTTGGCCATTTTAATTTTTAATATGTGCCCAGAAAAATAGAAGCTGTTTATCAAGGTACTTCATGTACTGTATCACTTTCATGAAGGGCAGTGACTGCCAGGCTATGTGGCCTTCATCAAAGTGAGTGTAACAATCAGGTGCATTCCTTTCTCTGCTGCACAATCAAGGCTGATGTTTTTAAACATATTTAGCAGCTCATGAAAAGTTACTATGCAAAGGTAGTATTTTGTTCAGTCATTCAATTGTCTCCAACTCTTCGTGACCTCATGGATTCTAGCACTCCTGGCCTTTCTGTCCTCTACTATCTCCTGAAGTTTCTCCAAGCTTATGTTCATTGCTTCCATGATACTATCTATTCATTTCATCCCCTGCCATCCCCTTTTTCTTTTGCCTTCAATCTTTCCTGCATCAGGATCTTTTCCAAAGAATCCTGTCTTCTCATCATCTGGTCAAAGTATTTGAGCGTCAGCTTCAGAATGAGATCTTTCAGTGAATAGTCTGATTAAATTTCTTTAAATATTGACTAATTTGATCTCCTTGCTGTCCAAGGGACTCAAAAGTCTTCTCCAGCACCACAATTCAAAAGCATTGATTCTGTAGCACTCAGCTTTTTGTGTAGTCCAATTCTCACAGCCATACATTGTTACTGGAAAAACCATAGCTTTGACTATACAGACCTTTGTTGGCAAGGTGATATCTCTGACTTTCAGTATACTGTCCATATTTGCCATAGCTTTCTTTCCAAACAGAAAATGTCTTTTAATTTTATGGCTGCAGTCACTGTCTGCAATGATCTTTGAGTCAAAGAATATAAATCTGACACTGCTTCTATTTCTCCTCCCTCAATTTACCAGGAAATGATGGGACCAGTTGCCAAGATCTTAGCTCTTTTTTTTTTAATGTTAAGCTTCAAGTCAACTTTTATGCTCTCCTCTTTCACCCTCACTCATCAAGAGACTTCTTTATGCTTCTATGCTTTCTTACCATCAGAGTGGCATCATTTGCATATCTGAGGTTGTTGATATTTCTTCCAGGAACCTTAATTCTGGCTTTTGATTCATCTAGTCTGGCATTTCACTTTGTACTTTATATACAAGTTAAATAAATAAAGGGACAATATAAAACCTTGTCATATTCCTTTTCCAGTCTTAAACCAATCAGTTGATAAAAGTTAAGTTTTAAGTGTTGCTTCTGGGTCCACATATAGGTTCTTCAGGAGACAAGTAAGATGATCTGCTACTCCCATCTTTTTGAGGATTTGCCACATTTTGTCGTGATCCACACAATCAAAGACTTTAACGTAGATGACGAAGCAAAGTGCATGTTTTTCAAGAGCTCCCTTGCTTTCTCTATAATCCAGTGAATGTTGGCAATTTGGTCTCTAGTTCCTCTGCTTCTTCAAAAACCAGCCTGCAGTTCTGATAATTCCTAGTTCATATATTGCTGAAGCCTAGGTTGCAGGATTTTAAGTATAACCTTGCTGGTATGTAAAATGAGTACAATTATTTGAACATTCTTTGGCATTGTCCTTTTTTGGATTGGGATATAAACTGATCTTTTCCAATTCAGTGGCCACTGTTGAGTTTTCCATAATTGCTGGCATATTGAGCGCAGCACTTTAACATCATCAACTTTTGGAATTTTAAATAGCTCAGCTGGGGCAGAACACACAAAATAGCAGAGGGAAGCAGGGCTCCAGCCCAGGACAGCCTAGATGGTTGCTGGGTGAGGTCTATCATGCACACAGCTGGGAGCAGAGGGGAATGGAGCCCAGTGTGGGCCCAGCAGACCAACCAGAGCAGGAGCGTGGCAGAACTGGCCTTAGCCCCCTGAATCAGCAAGCTCTGGCAGTTACCAGACTTCTCAACCCACAAACACCAAAGACAACAGAGAAGAACTACAGAACCCACAAAATAGCAGAGGGAAGCAGGGTTCCAGCCCAGGACAACCTGGATGGTCTCTGGGTAAGGTCTATCGCACACAAAGCTGGGAACAGAATGGAGCAGAGCCCAGGGTGGGTGGCAGCAGGACCAACCAGAGCTGGGTGGAGTGGGCCCTAGTGCCCTGAATCAGTGAGCTGTGGCAGTTACCAGACTTTTCAACCCACAAACACCAAAGACAACAGAGAAGGTTAGTGTGAAAAGCAGCGGGGAGTGAAAGGAGTTCACATTTTGGCCACCGCCCTGGGAGCAACAGGGGTGGTGAAGCTACAGAACTACAGCTGAAGTTACTTCTGGCCCCAGGCCCGCCTGGTGGGAGGAATTAAGTGGCTGATCAGAGCAGGAGGGCAGAGCCTACTTAAGATCTAAGTCAGGTCCTGGTTGGTGGTTCTTGGGGAAGGAGGAGTGCTGGTGTGGCACAGCTGGCTGTATAGAAATAGCTCTGAAAACAACAGCATGTCCCCTCAAGCTTGGAACAAAGTACTCTTTACTCTACAAGCAGTCATACCCCCACGAAAAACTCAAGGGTCAAGTAAGTTGGCTGGGAACATGGCCAGGCAGCAAAAATGCACTCAGATTCAGTCTCAGATTTGGGAATCTTTCTTTGGAGACAAAGAAGACCAAAACATACAGCAAGAAGAAGTCAACAAAGTCAAAGAGCCTACATCAAAAGCTTCCAAGAAAAACATGAACTGGTCTCAGGCCATGGAAGAGCTCAAAAAAGATTTGGAAAAGCAAGTTAGAGAAGTAGAGGAAAAATTGGGAAGAGAAATGAGAAGGATGTGAGAAAACCATGAAAAACAAGTCAATGACTTGCTAAAGGAGACCTCTAAAAAATACGGAAAACAATACTGAAGAAAGCAACACCTTAAAAAAATAGACTAACTCAAATGGCAAAAGAGATCCAGAAAGCCAATGAGGAGAAGAACACCTTGAAAGACAGAATTAGCCAAATGGAAAAGGAGGTCCAAAAGACCACTGAAGAAAATACTACCTTAAAAATTAGATTGGAGCAAGTGGAAGCTAGTGACTTGATGAGAAATAAAGATATTATAAAACAGAACGAAAAGAATGAAAAAGTGGAAGACAATGTGAAATATCTCATTGGAAAAACCACTGACCTGGAAAATAGATCCAGGAGAGATAATTTAAAAATTACTGGACTACCTGAAAGCCATGATCAAAAAAAGAGCCTAGATATCATCTTTCAAGAAATTATCAAGGAGAACTGCCCTGATATTCTAGAGCCACAGGGCAAAATAGAAATTGAAAGAATCCACAGATCACTTCCTCAAATAGATCCCAAAAAGAAATCTCCTAGGAATATTGTCACCAAATTCCAGAGCTCCCAGGTCAAGGAGGAAATACTGCAAGCAGCCAGAAAGAAACAATTTGAGTATTGTGGAAACACAATCAGAATAACCCAAGATGTAGCAGCTTCTGCATTAAGGGATCGAAGGGCTTGGAATACGATATTCCAGAGGTCAATGGAGCTAGGATTAAAACCAAGAATCACCTACCCAGCAAAACTGAGTATCATGCTCCAAGGCAAAATATGGATTTTCAATAAAATAGAGGACTTTCAAGCTTTCTCAGTGAAAAGACCAGAGCTGAATAGGAAATTTGACTTTCAAAAACAGGAATCAAATGAAACATGAAAAGGTAAAAAAGAAAAAGAAATCACAAGGGACTTACTAAAGCCAAACTGTTTTGTTTACATTCCTACATGGAAAGATGATGTGTATGATTCATGAGACCTCAGTATTAGGGTAGCTGAAGAGAATATGCATATATATATATATATATATGTATATATATATATATATATATACACACACATATATGTATATATACATATATGTGTATATATACATATGTATGTATATATACACATATATGTGTGCATATGTATATATGTGTGTGTATGTATATATATGTGTGTGTATGGGTGTGTGTGTATATATAAGACAGAAGGCACAGGGTGAGTTGAATATGAAGGGATGATATCTAAAAAAATAAAATCAAATTAAGGAATGAGAGAGGAATATATTGAGAGAGGGACAAAGGGAGAGATAGAATGGGGTAAATTATCTCGCATAAAAGTGGCAAGAAAAAGCAGTTCTGTAGGAAGGGAAGAGGGGGCAGGTGAGAGGGAATGAGTGAATCTTGCTCTCATCAGATTTGACCTAAGGAGGGAATATCATACACATTCAATTGGGTATCTTACCCCACAGGAAAGAAGGAGGAAGAAGCTAAAAAAGGGGGAACGACAGAAGGGAGGGCACACAGGAGGAGGAGGTAATAAAAACAAACACTTTTGAAAAGGGACAGGGTCAAGGGAGAAAATTCAATAAAGGGGGGTAAGTTAGGAAGGAGCAAAATATAGTTAGTCTTTCACAACATGAGTATTGTGGAAGGGTTTTACATAATGATACATGTATGGCCTATGTTGAATTGCTTGCCTTCTTAGGGAGGGTGGGTGTGAAGGGAAGAGGAGAGAGAATTTGGAACTCAAAGTTTTAAAAACAGATGTTCAAAAACAACAAAAAAAAGCTTTTGCATGCAACTAGGAAATAAGATACACAGGCAATGGGGCATAGAAATTTATCTTGCCCTACAACAAAGGAAGGGAAAAGGGGATGGGAGGGGAGTGAAGTGACAGAAGGGAGGGCTTACTGGGGAACAGGGCAATCAGAATATATGCCATCTTGGAGTGGGTGGGAAAGAAGAAATGGTGAGAAAATTTGTAATTCAATCTCTTGTGAAAATCAATGCTGAAAACTAAATATATTAAATAAATTAATTAAAAAAGAAAAGAAAAAAAAGTAGCTCAGCTGGAATTCCATCACCTTCAGTAGCCTTATTGTTAGCAACTCTTCCCAAGGTCCATTTGACTTTATTCTCCAAAATGTCAGGCTCTAAATCATTAACCGTATCATCATTGTTATTGGTGATGTTAAGATTTTTCTTGCATAGGTCGCCTGCATATTCTTGCCACCTCTTCTTAATCTCTTCTACTTCTGTTAAGTCTTTTTTGTCTTTTTGTCTTTTATTGTGCCCATTTTTTTGCATGGAAAGTTTCACTGATATGTTTAATTTTCTTGAAGAAATTTCTTGTCTTTCCCATTCTATTGTTTTCTTCTATTTCTTAGCTTTGTTCATTTAAGAAAACCTTCTCTCTCCTTGCTGTTCTCTAATATTCTACATTCAATTGAGTATACCTTTATCTTTTCCTTTCCTTTTCTTTCTTTCCTCAGCCATTTTGCCTCATCAGGCAGCCATTTTGTTTTCTTGATCTTCTTTTCCTTTGGAATGTTTTTTTTGTTGTTGTTGCTGCCTCCTATACAATACTGTGAACTTCTGCCCATAGTTCTTCAGGCA